>NC_039497.1:115435-233317 GCF_003590095.1 Trichoplusia ni
GAGAAAGTTGTTAAAGGCGGCAACACACTATATGGACAGTATCATTTTCCACTTGAAACTATTGTATGTGTGATACATCCCTCTGAAGAAGGGTTTATAGTGTATGCATCTTCGCAATGGATTGGAGGGGTGCAGGTGATGATGTCAAAGGCTTTAAACATGCAACAGAACCGGTAACTATTGATCCAATTGATCCAACCTAAAGAAGAGCGATTATGACTGTGGAGGAATCGGATATTTAAAAAAATGATTCTTTTCAGCATTGATGTGCAGGTACGTCGTGTAGGCGGTGCCTTTGGGCTGAAAATATCTCGCAGCATACAATCAGCTGTTGCGTGTGGACTGGTTGTTCAGAAACTAAACCGGCCATGTCGATTCATACAATCTTTAACATCATCTATGAGGTCTGTTGGAAAGAAGCTTCCGTCTACCACTAATTTTGAAGCAAGTATATAAATTGTGAATATTGATAAATGTATGTTATGTAATTTTCCCTTTTGTTTAAATTAAAGTTACTTTATTTCTAGGTAGGTGTTAATAGCCGCGGTGTCATTCAATATATGAACTACCATTTATATCAAGACATTGGATATATTGAAAATGAGACGTTTTCCTTTCTGGTTATGGAAGGATTTGACAATTGCTATGACAAATCTAGATGGAATTTCAAATGTTATAATGTCATCACCGACACTCCTAAGAATTCATGGCTTAGAGCACCAGGTACTAAAATTAAAATAATTGATTTAAAAATTTAGATATGTAGTTCTTACATAACAAAAATGTTATTTTTACAGGTACATTTGACAGCGTTGCTCAAGCAGAGTTTATAATGGAACAAATAGCTTATGAACTATCCTTAGATCCAGTTGAAGTCAGGTTAAATAACTTGAAACCAGAATTTACCAGTTCTCTAGTTGAAATGTACAACACTCTCAAAAAAGACGGTCAATATGAAGACAGAAGAGCATTTGTAAATCAATTTAACAAACAGAATAGATGGAAAAAGCGAGGATTAAGATTTTCCTTCTTAAACTTCAATGTTTTTCCTTACGCACGTTATAACGTTATTCTATCAGTATACTTTGGTGACGGCACTGTTGTCATAAACCACGGAGGCATTGAAATGGGTCAAGGAATCAACACGAAATGCGCCCAAATTTGCGCCTATTATTTAAACATTCCTGTCGAAAACATTCAAGTAAAAAGCACAAATACTATTATCTCTCCAAACTGTGTTGAATCTGGGGCGAGTCTGACGTCACAGAACATTGGTTTAGGAGTCTTTAGGTGTTGTATGAAACTATTAAAAAGACTTGAACCTATCAAAGCAGAAATGCCGAATGCCTCTTGGATTGAAGTGATACAAACGGCAAATGATTCTAAAATAGATTTGCAAGTCCAAGACTTTATTACGGAGGATGATCCAGCGAGGTACGATTATAATGTTTTTGGGATTGCGTTGACTGAAGTAGAAATAGATGTGCTGACTGGTGAATATGAGTTATTAAGAGTGGATATTCTGGAAGACGTTGGTAGAAGTGTTAGTCCTGAACTCGATGTTGGTCAGGTTGGTATACAAGATGATAATCTAATGAATAAGATGATAATCTAATAAATCTAAATTTATAATACAATTTAAGACAAAGTTATTCCATTGTTGCTATCTTGTACAAAGACTAGTTTTGGTCTGCTAAGGTCATGAAATATACATAAACTTAAATAGGTCAAGATCAATATATTACAGTCGACAACTTAATAGCTTTTCCTTTATTGCAACCCTGAAGAGGTTGACATTAAAATTTGCTAGCTAGTACCTAGTCTAATTTGACTAAATGACTACTGATAGATTCGTTTTTTTTCTGATTTTAACAGTAACCAGTGGACTAACTCAAATAAATAATGGAAGTATTAACTTTCTAGGTAGAAGGTGCATTTATAATGGGTCTAGGGTACTGGACCAGTGAAAAGCTGTTCTATGATGAAAATACTGGCGAACCACTAACAAATCGGACCTGGAACTATAAAGTTCCTATGTGCACTGACATACCACAAGACCTCAGAGTTTATTTCAGAAAGAATTCGTTTACATTCGAACCTATACAGGGAGCAAAGAGTAAGTATAAATTTGAATAGCTTTTTGGTGGAAGGAGGACGTTCATAAGAGCTGCCGATGAAAGTGACGTTTTTATAGTAGTTAATGATGTTGCAAAATGCAAATAAGTATGGGAATGAAATTCCTTTTTGAGACTATACCTAATTTAGTCTTGGATAAAGACGTAGTCAGCTATAGCTGACAGGCTATTTACAGAAAATTTGCTAACTCATTTTACTTTGTTAAGTTGTTATCTAATTTGTATGATTATTTCACAGTTGTTGGTGAACCTCCTTTGTGTTTATCAGTAGGAATACCATTAGCTATAAGAGAAGCTATATCACAAGCCAGGCTAGAATCAAATATACCTCCAACTGACTGGTTTCCAATCGGTAAGTTTGACCTCTTTTAAACGAATTATAACATTTTGTTCAAGAACACTTTTCTAAATCTTTGTGTTTGCCAATCACTTAATACAATAAGTTTATTTTGTTTTAGATGGCCCGTCGTCAGTGGAAACTGTGGGTTTACTGTCTGCCACCGATCTTAAAGATTTGGTATTGAACTGATGCAATAATAATGTATTATTTATCAAAGCCATATTACAATAGTGTAAAGCACGGATACTTCACGTTCACTTTTTGTTAATTAATTTATAATGTATTTGCTACAACCAGCAGACATTCACCATTTCAGTCAAAACTGAAATGGTGAATGTGTGCTTCACGTAGCTAGAGACGATCCGTAGCTTCAAGTATTAAGTTAACAAATTAGTATTAATTCATACAGTGATATAAAACTCTTCAACCATTCAATTAATACCTCCGAGCACCATATAATCTGTCCCGCCGGTATGAAAAGTCCGCGCAAACCCGCAGCTCTACACATTTGCTTGTTATTTTTTGGCAGGCGTTATACAATTGTGATTTTTGTTTTGTGTCAGATGCTAATCGTGAGGATTCTGTTTTCAACTGTACTGTTCCGAATTACTTTATCCACGAACTTTTTGTATTTTTAGGCACAGCGATTTTATGGTAATCTTTTTATTTAACGCTAAATCTCTTTACATCTGTGTTGTGTATGTTTATCTTTGTGTAATCATGAACTTTCTATATACCTACACTGGTAAGGCTATATCACAATTATACAAATCCAATAAATGATAACAAGACAATATTGATTTTATATTATTTTATTTAGATATTTACAAAGACTCGCATATATTTCGTTGTATAATACGGGCGTTAATGCCCAAATTATATTCAATCAATAGACAAAGGGTTTAACTTCCCCATTAACACAAAATAAAGTTATGAAACAACAAAAAATATTCCAATATTTGATCACAGATTAAAAACTTTGGTGTTAAACCCCAAAGTCGATTGCGTCGAGTATTAAAAAGTATAAGTTGAAAAAAATAATCAAAAAATTTGAACATTTCGTCGTGCGCGAGGTTTAGTGATGTCCGTAGTATCCAAGACCGCCGTATCCGACGCCGTGTCCGCCGTATCCGCCAAGACCGTGTCCGTATCCGCCGTATCCGCCGTACGCGACCTGGTTAGCGTAGCTGACAGCGGGGGCGCTGTAGTAACCGCCATGACCGTAGCCTGGAAGAAAAAAATCATTAGAGATAGCTGCTTCAATTCAGAAATGATCAAGAATGTTTATTTGCTAACTAAGAAGATATAAGATCACTTCGGGGACAAATGTGTGAGTGAGTTCCTAACCTTTCACAGTGATGAAATGTTAGGTATTGTAATGTGGGATAACAACTCAACTTTGTATGAATATTAATATTTCGTAATATAATGAATTATATAATAACCTTCTCACATGAACATATAAAAAAAACCTCAAAAAGATTTAGGAAATTATCGAAAAGTTGTCATATTTCTGTACTATTCTGGAACGATCCCTTTCGTCTTAATATATATAAGTCTCGTGTCACAATGTTTGTCCTCAATGGACTCCTAAATCACTTAACCGATTATAATAAAATTCGCACATCATGTGCAGTTCGATCCAACTTGAGAGATAGGATAGTTTAAATCTCAAGTAATAGTCGCAATTTCTTCTAACCACGCGGACGAAGTCGCGGGCAACAGCTAGTTTATAATAAAAATCATTTCGAGTAATCCTACATTTACATTGCGTTTGTTTATCCCTTAGCAAACAACCCTTTAGCAAAATATTCTGATCTATGAATATAATTCCGACGGCTAACTGAGAAAACAAACTAATTAACAATACAGAGCGCATGCGCGGAGTTGAACTTATTGCGAATGCCTAAGTAACAAACATCGAAGTCAGATCTACTATCACTTGTGGAAGCGAGACAGCATAATATGAGATGTAGAGCAGCCTCTCGCTTCCACAATCTGACTTTAAGATCATGGAGGGCTATCGTGCATAAGTTTAACACTCACATTACGCACAACCGCCTGGCCGACTGTCCCTCTGTCTTTCAGCTGTAGGCATTAACCGTGATAGTTATATAGTGAGTGAACAGTTTCACAGATTACCGAGAAATATCGAGGTTAAGCAGCGTTTGGTACGGTCATGAATTTGATACGTGACCAAATATCAAATCTGAGAGAAGCGAATAAGACTCCTATGTGACCGATTTTTTTTGCCTACCCTGAATAAAATCTCTATGCACGCCACTGATGGAGGCAATACTAAAAATATAAAGTATCGATATTATTGTTGCAAAGAACAATACTCGTATTGTGTTTTAAGATAAAAATCACTATTATTCAACGTAATTTTACACTTGATTCGCGTTCCCACGTTTTTAGGGACCCGTATTCAAGACATGTCATGTTTGTAATCTTGATTACTGGCTGCCAAGGCTACATTGTTTTCTTTTTTATTGTGTAATTATGGGTGTTGACATACATCTGTCATCGCAGTAGATGTGAGATTTTTGTTGATTCACTTAAAATATTTTCCCCGCATTTTGGAATATACATTGAGTCGCCGTTTAAAAACAATTCAAGTCACTTGCATTCGTCACAGACACCTAGTACCTACCTACAAGTGTAGTTTGTGTACCTACTACACCAAGATCAAACTCCGAAAAGTCGCGCACAGAGTCTAGCCTTTTACTAGTCGGCTATCAGCCATTACTTTTTATATTCAGATACATTGTATTGTTAACCCGTTCACCTGTAATTCCGCTCTAAAACTAATTTTATTTAACCCTGAATGACCTAAACTGAAACCTAGGTACAATAACTTTCTAAACCTATTGTCTTAAAACAATGAACGAAAACGGAACTTTATTTCATTGAATTTAAGACTTACCAAGACCGTAACCGCCAAGGCCTGAGTATCCGCCAAGACCGCCGTATCCGCCGAGGCCGCTGTATCCGCCGTATCCGCCGTAGCCGCCGTATCCGCCGTGGGCGGTGGTGTACGCAACCTTGCTAACCGCTACTGGTGCACCTGGGGCACAAAAACAATTGATTATAAACAAGTGAATTCATATTTATAATGAACTTATTATATTTTATTGACCTTTAAAGCACAGACTACCTAAAACTCATCAATCGTCAGTTTGTTTGTTTTTATAAAGTAAAAAAATCTTTCAAACGACTTGCTTAATTATTTCTATTAAAGAATTAAATGAATAATTCGTTTAAAACAATATAATTTCGTCTATATTATAATTCACGGAAATAAGGCAGTTGAAAACGAATGTCGTTAACCTTTGTTATAATGTAACATAAAATTACATGTATTAACAATAGCCTAGTGTGCCAAGGACCTGTGTTTCTCACATCGACTTGTGACATTGGAGAAACAATGGATTACTGGCTATACCACCTAATCTTAAAGCAAGATTGTTGTTGATGTTAGAAAGAGACGGGACTCTAAACTTTGTAAAGCACTCTCTTTTTCCCACTTGAATGAAACTCTTACTTTAAAATATAGTGGTAGAGGCGTTGATAGAATTTTCTTTGTTTTAACTTTTCTTAGGGTTAGTAATGGTTGCTATTGAGATTGATGAACTAACTGCAGCTTAATGATCGGTGAAGTGAATTGAACTTGGATTTGTGCGGGAATCGCTTCAGTGATTCCGTCGCAGTCAAGAGAGCTGCTGATGTATTGGGGATTTTTAAAGCAATTATTGGTTGTAGTTTTATCCCTTTGAATAAGTGATCTGGTATTGTGTTCAGAGACTCTGAAGATCATCGTTTTCATATAAGTCCATCGATATGAATAGAGGTGTGTTTCAGGCAACAAAAATATAAAATTTGCTACAGTTCACTATCACGATATTATTGGTGATGAAAGGTTTTCATGTATTCTCATTCACCTGTCTATTAAACTCCTAAAAGCCAAGCTCCATTCAAGCCTATATTCCAGTTATTGAAAATCACGTATTTATTTCTTTTAGACATCGTTGAACGCTAACTTTTTGTCTCCGATATTATCCGAGATATTTGTCAATTTTCAATTGAATGGAGACGCAGAAAAAAATAATAATAGCCGACTCGCTGACTCATACAATCATAGGATTTGGTCACGCGTTACAAAATCATTGGGTTTGTCATTTTATAAGATATTTTTTTTCTATAAAAAATAGCCAATATTCGACTTAATTGAGTGTACACAGTGATTTGTTTTCTAGAAAAAATGTACAAAAACCACTTTAGCCCCGGATGTGCGTTCGATTGTATTTTTTTACAATTTGAATTACAGAATCAATTGCAAGGTTGTAGATTGACAATTGTCAATGTTCTGTCAATTAGTATTAGACATAGCTACGTGGGATGTTTGAATCAATAACCAATTATTTAAGCATACACAAAGTCATTATTCATCGAAGAATTACACGAAAATTGGTAAATAATAAGTAAATAATGATGATCACGCGACTGGTAATTTAACAATTAATTGAATCAGGGACATTAATTTATAGGCAAATGCTGGACCTCTACTGAAAATAACAGTTTATTGCCATAACCTTAATGATAGATCAATTTATTTCATCGATCTTATTACTGTAAAGGAACGCCTTACTTCAGACTCAAAATTATTTGAGGATTTTGAGTTGTTATTTAATGTTTTAACAACAAAAACGTACAACGGACTTCAACTAAAAACTACGGAACCAAATTTGATACAGGTTTTTATGGCTACAAAATGACAGCCATTTCACTTTCATTGAAAAAAGGATCACCAGAAATTGGTTCATGCACTCTGAAGTCCTGAGGCAATAAATATTAAAAAAAACACAGATAGATTGAAGACCTCCTTTTTTAAAGTCGTTTGAAAACAGTACTAATTCTCTGCATTCTCATAGGAACTCTATTAGTGAAGCGCTATTTTATTGTTCGTCTAATGACAGTTAATTTTGTTCGCCGTTTGCTCAGCGCTTTTAAATTTATAGATATAAACGAGGTACTGATCGTCCGAGTGAGTTCATTTGATTGTTCTGTAAGTCCTTTTAGACTTTATTGTTTAGGTAATAAAGATCTAATTGGAAGCTTTTGTGGTGATACTGCATTTCAGTCCGTATGATACTTCTGTTATTTAGATTTTTAATCATATTATTCCGGGTAACAACCTCCTATTTAAATAATATGACGCTTTAAATAGAGCCAAATTCAAATCATACTACTAAAATTATAATTTAATCGATTTAAAACACAAAAGTTCTTATCGATATCAAGATAGACATATAACAAAATTGAAGTGTCTCGAGTGAACAAAATTGAACCCGCTAGAGGTTCAATTTCAACCCCGGTCACGTGTCTTAGTGAAGCTTTGGGCCAATTTAAAGTTGAACCGACGGGGTTGAGTTCAATTGTTTGAAATTTCATGGAGTCTTCGATTAGGTATGTTATTCTTGTTTGTTTTCTGCTTAGCGTGTGTAATACATGATAATATGGACGCTGAAAGAATATGTAGGAGATGTTTTCATACTGAATTTGTTTTTTAGTTGTTGTAAAATAACATTCTCTGCTTTTGTTTTTGCATCGATGGTAGACCTAACTAGGTGTTTTAGAGTGTTGACAGTCTAAACAGTCAGTTAACGTAATGTATTAGTAAACGGATAATTACGACACGTAGTAGGGTCTAAGATTGTCTATTCTGCTAAGTAATATTTGCAACGGGGCTCATGAAGTGTAGAGCCAAGAAAACAACTCAATTTTGATCGAAAAAAAACTCACCAGCATAGCCAAGTCCGCCGTAGCCGAGTCCGCCATAGCCGCCGTAGCCGAGGCCGTCGTAGCCGACGCCACTGTAGCCGAGACCACCGTAGCCGAGACCAGATAGGCCACGCTTCTCCGTCTTCTTCTCCTCGGCGGAGACCGCCACCATCGCTACGGCAAGGACAATCTGGAGACAAGAAAACGTTATTTTAGTCCTTATTCTTCATCATCGGCCTAGTCTTTTCCCAACTATGTTGGGGTCGGCTTCCAGTCTAACCGGTTTCAGCTAAGTACCAGTCTTTTACAAGGACCGACTGCCTATCTGAACTCCTCAACCCAGTTACCTGGGCAACACGATACCCCTCGGTTAGAGTGGTTGTAAGACTTTCAAGCTTCTGCCGGGACCTACAATTTAACGTGCCTTCCGAAACACGGTGGAACTCGTTATGACAAAGATGGTCACCCATCTATGGACCAACCGCATCAAGCGTAACTTAACCTGTGTTCGACTCACTTATGCAGTTATAGCTTAGCCACAAGCTCCTCTATATAGTCCTTATTCTTATTTTAATAAAATCCATTACAGTATTTTTCTTTGTGATAACGGGTGTGTTAACATTTTCTAGTACAAACTATCACTTATACATTAGAAGTACTAAATAGCCGGATTAGTAACAGACATTATGTGTCTGAAGGAAATCCTAATTTACGACAGTCAATAATAAATTTGTCTAAGTTGCGATACCGACACAATTCAGTAAGCTGTTCGCCGTTTTAGCGCAATAGTTAGTTTTGATACGATACTGTTAGGTTGCAAACGGTACCTGATATATATGTATACTATTTAGTCAAATATTGAAGAATTAATAAGCTGAACTAATACCTCTTCTCGCATAGAGAAAGAATTAGGGTTTTGTCATTCCAAGCCCAGAGATTTTGTCATCCAGATTTTCAGTATGTTTTTCCTCAACAGCAATCAGTTTTGAGGAGAATTAAGCATAGTTATGAATTCCCTATATTTCTAAATAACTAGAAATTAAATAGTTTATAACAAAACAACAAACTTTACCCTCCCCGATATGCTAAATTGTTAATTAACTTAAACTAAAGAAACCGTCAGAAATTACCATTTTAAAAGTAATTTAGCAAAGGAAATATAAATGTGGTTATAATAAACGGAATAAAAATTAAGTGCTTTTAGGTATTTACTTTGATTCTTAGTTACGATAACGTTTTAAACGTATTATTATAGTTCTTTTGGTTAGTTTAATCGACGCTTTATTAATTCAAATGTATGACTCAAACCAAAAATGTAATTAAATACATGAGGTGTAGTCATCTTGGTTCTTATTAAGTCCTTTATATAAGTTATTTTTCTTCATAGCCTTAAACGATATATCAAATAATAGGTGGCAAGTAATTAAAATATAGTAATCATCTCTACAATAATTATATTTAACGAATCATGATATACCACGCCTACATTAGAATAAAGTTCAATTTTTATCAAATCAATATGCCATAAACCAGTATTAATCAAGATTACAACCCATATTATTTTAATATTAACGATAGATTAGGAAGAATAGAGAAAAATGAAATTCAAATCCACCCAGTGCTAGTCATCCCTTATCACTAATACAGAAGATTTTTTTCATTTTATGACAGGCACACGCAATATCTGTTTTATTATTACTGAAAGTAAATAAAAAAAAGCATTTCAATTTGTTTTTACTTTCCTCAATATAAATTCCATGTTCTGTGAGTTTCACAAGAAACAAATAACACCCAGACTTAGAACAAGCATTTGATCTGATAGTTAAGTTAAAACTATACATTAACTTAACTAGACCAGTTAAAGGCTAAACCATGGAGTCGAAATGTTAAACGTTCTAGTACTGGCTACTTGTTATGTTAAGTGTTGCTGTTAGGGTTTAAACTAACTGTAATATACTAGTCAACTTCTTAGGATCACTACAGTTGAGTTGTACTGTGTTGCTTCAGGAGAATGGATTGTAGAGCACAAATACTGTATCACTGTGTCAAATGAGTTGTTAAATTCAAATAGACTTATATTGAACACACGAATAGGTGAGTTGGAAACGTCATTGCCAATTTTAGCGACGTGTCGCGGGTTCGATCCCTATGACAAGCATTGATCCACGAATGCGTGCATGTGAATTGAATGTTTGTAAAACTTTCGCAACACATGAACACAACCCTTGAGTCACATATGAACATTGACATCGTTTAACTACTGTGTCTTTTGGCGGGACAGCAATTTTTTTTGCCTTTGAAAGCCCATGCACAAGTTAAATACAGACAGGGCAGCATTACAAGAAATTAGTAAATATTGTCACATTATCTAGCTAATTATATCTTCATTACCAACACTAGAATATTACCGATCAATGAAACCGACAAATGATGACACTGACATCTATTATTTTGTTGCGGGCTAACAATTTCTTGCATGAATCATTCCTTAAGCATGGTAAGGTATAATTTGTGTTGCGATCTAGGGCGAATGCAATTTCCTATGCCATGGCAATTGGGTGTGTCAATACTATGGACAATGTGCCTTAGATATGAGGTCTGTATGAAGGTTTAATGATAGGAAATATTTAAACGTGTTTGTATGGGTTAAATAGTCGCTACATATGAGTTAAGATATTGTAGAGTCTGAGGCTATCGTGGTTTATAACTGTACGTAGGACTCCATAAGAATGTTGATTTTTGGTAGTCACTTTTTTTTTATTTTTTGCGATTTTATTGCATACAAAAGATTAAGTAGTGCACACGATTAGTTAATTAGTAATTTGGTTTGGAAACTGCACTTTGCCGATGTTTACAAAACTTCGGTTGAAAATCCTGATTTTAAGTATAGCATCGAATGTATTATTTTAAGGATTATAAGACACATATATTTTGTTTTTTAAGCAAAGTTATGTAAGAACAAGAATTTTAACAATACGAACTTGTTTTACCAAAAAAGTTATTTCAAATATTTAAAAGTACATAAACAGATAGACTTAAATAGGCATATTCAAGTCACTTAAACTTACTCAAGCACGAGATATAGAAAGGGGGAACTAGACAAAATTAGTACATGTCAAACGCCTGTCAATCACGAGTTAGTAATTAAATTGCATGTCATATTGCTCTATTAAGGGTCTGTTTTGTATTATGCAAATGATTGACTAAAAGATAATAAGGTTTTAAATTAGTCAAAGTTTGTACATAAAAAGAGCCGATTTTTTCTATTTAAAAGGTTAAGACAAAGCTTTAAACTGAGGAAAGAACAGATTAGATAATAAATAATATATTTTAGATTTTGATATCATAAGAAACATTTTGTACGTTATTATTTAAATTAATGGAAAAATATTTCAAAAACATATTTTTTCGTTTTAAACATTCAAATATTATTTCATAATATTTAGCACACAAATCACAAAACCCGAAATAATAAAACAAAGATCCCTTACCAAGAATTTCATGTTGGATACAAGTTCTCAGCAACAACTGATGTTCGACTCTTGCGCACGGCGCTTATATACCGACGCTGACCGCCAGTGTTTGCTTCAATTATTTTACATTTTTTCAACGGCCAAGGATAGGGCAGGGATGAAGGAAATTCTTTAACACATTAGTTATAAAGTAGTTAAGTTTATTGTTCGTGTAAAAAAGTGTATTTATGTTAAAGAGGTAAAAAAATGTAGAGTCAATTGTTTAATGCTGTATCAATTAATATTATTTTGATTGCTTGTATGTAGAGCGTACAGGCAATAAATATCGGCTTAGAAATGTTGTGAACTGGAAATTTGCAAATATATTGTATTTTTTTTAATTACGAAATATTTTATGTCTTGAAATATAGTAGGTAGAGAAAGGGGAAAATTAAAGAAAATCGCGGATGTTTTACTGATTGCTGGAGATTAAATTCTCAAAAGTAAGTTCTAAAACTGGTGACATATTTGGTTTTGTCACTAAATTTTTTACAGACTTCATTAGGTACACTTTTAGAGAATTTCTAAAACTAATTATGTGTGATCGTGAGTATCTGATTACACTTTATACTTAATAAATATGTGATAAGTGACTCACTAACTTACTAAATTCTTTTTATTATACAAAAATACGAATCTAAAATCAAAGTAATTTTTTACGACTCTCGCTTATAGGAATTTAATCATTGTCTCGCAGAAGGCTTCAAGTCACATGCACAAAGACACCCAGACTCAGGACAAGCAGTCATGGATCATACAAATGCTTGTCCTACGAGGGAATTGATCCGTCAATATATCACGCTTAGTAGGTTTGGCGTGGTACCCTAAACCACTTGTTATGAATCATAAGTACCTGAATTTAAGTCTCTGTACATCTGCGACCACCTGAGAAGATGTTGCGACATTTAATTTGCTTATAAAAGATTTAAACGTTATTTGTTTAAGCGTTCAAGTTTAAAAGAGGTTGGTTTACTCGATTTGAATGGCGGTGACTTAAAAGTATGCTAATGTGGGTTTTCAAATGTCTTGGGAAAATTATAATTTGGGGAGTACGTAATTACGTTATTATTATGTGTATTTCCCATACTGTTACTTGTTATTAATGAGATATTTTTAATTTATTCTCTTTATTATTGTCCAATATTCTTTAGTGAGAAGTATTCATTATTCAATGATGCAACGGTTTACTCATGCGTCCGATATTTCGGCTGAAAAATAATAAAATGAAATAAAGTGTGCTCCTTGGTAAAGTGACTGAAAATCAAAAGAAAAAATGGTCTTGTAAAAGTAGGTATTTTATTTTTGTAATATCATGGTGAGTGACACATTTACACGGATGCCTGATTTTTGATACGACGATGTTAACTAATAAGTCCTGTTATATTGTAAGTTTTTTCCGTGTTGTAGATAAAATGGGACCAATGACATTGATGAATTCGCTCTTTATTAAGTGTCTTGTTCTAGCATTTTTATTATTTTTCGTTGTAATGTGTATAGTGTTTCTTGGTATATTAGTTCATTAACTCTTCAGAGCGCATTAGACAAAGGTTCTATAAAAAAACAGCTCAAGCACTAAGGAATTGAAGCCTTGTGTGGCGTGGTGACAACAACCACGTTTTCAATAAATTTATCTTCATCTTAAATCTGAGTATCTCAACACAAGCATGATGTTAAAAAAATATCTCCAAAACCAAGCCCTTAAATTCCACCCTTCTAAAATCTTTACAAGTGTGCATTTATTGTTTATTCATTACCCAAACGCCAAAAAAAAAAACAAAGGAAATCATTCACGAAGACTTTTACTGTATTTTCGTGTGACCTTGAGAAATACGTCAGCATAATGAGATTGGCCTTACTTCTGCTTCAATGAATCATACTTATGTAATTTACATAACATTAGCTACTTTAAATTGGGTGTATTAGGTGTTGGTAGTCAAGTCAATTGTATTAAGGGCCCTGAGACTATCAATCATGATTAATCATCATTATCATCACCAAAGCCCTTATCCTGATAATCCTGGGCACAGGCCTCCCTCGAGTAAAATTCTACGGTCCTGTGCCAGCCTCATCCAGAATCGATCCGAGACCTTAACTATATATTATCGTGAACCCTTCTTGGTCCCGGATGACGGACGCTTCTTTTGCCTTGCCTTGAGCACCATTCTGTCACCGCCTTAGTCCACCTGCCGTCACTTTATCCAATAGGCCTGTGAACATAAGATTTCCAGATAAAACTAAAATCGAAATTTTAGTTTTATCTGATGTAGTTGCACTGCACGGATGTTTGAATGGTTTAGGTCACACACTAAAACCTCTGTGCGCGTCGTGTCGCGGGTTTGGTCCCCGCGTAGAACAATAATTTGCATTGAAATTGAAATTTTCAAAGTGTATAAAGGGTCATTTGAAATAAAATCTTTATGAAAAAAAAAACTCCCGTGCTCTCAATAACACGAAATGAAATATTTGGATCCATCATTAGATAATTCGACTCTACGTTCCTTTGCTTTTCCTACGACATGCTAAATACATTCTCATACCTACTTCAATTTAATCGTTTTTTCAAAGGTATACCCCACACCTGTGAACACCAATAACTTTTGCAACACCGAGATGAATCACAGAGTGACGTAACTCTCTGCTTACAACCTATAATTCCGAACTGTATCAGCTAATTGCATCGCAGGTTTTGTAATTAAAACAATGAATGTATTGTACACATATGAAACTAGGGTTTACACGGAGTATCGCCTTTGCGGAACATAAAGGTGAACAGGTCCTACCGATATTGCTTTAAGTAACAGTATCGAGAGTGTGGAAGTGAGATGCCGCTCTATACCGTGTTATGTGCTGTCTCGTTTCCCCACAGTAATAATATAGCTTTAAGACGTAGTGGTAGACTCTAGGTCTAATTAAATTTTCAATCTCTTTTTTTTTTGCTAGGGCTAGCTATTTCTTTCTTTTTGTCTCCCGTTTGTTATGGAAGGAAGTGAAATATTTGTTTTCTTACTATTTCTGATTAATTTCGTTACCCCTGGGACAGTTAATGTCCCGGTGGTTTTCGTTGGTTTCATTTCAAATCTAGGCTGATAGGAGTTGCAACGACAGGTCCTTGTCCCAGGTCCCTCTTTTGTTATTTAAGAAAACCATTTTTTCATGCTCTACCATTATAGGCTTTGACAACAAATATGCCTAAAAAAATATCAGTTATTCTTCTTGACTATATTTACCAAACCAGCTACCCTCAAATGACAAAAACATCATTGAATGCACAAAAAACCTTGCTTAATTTTTGTTTTCGACTGTACCTCCTCTTAGTTAATCGACAACGCACACTGAAAAGTGGAACAGACAGACCTAATTTTGTATTATTACTATTATGCCTTTAGTAATAAGATACTTAGGGCATTAGAACGACTAATACGGAATGGTTTTCCTACGCTAATGTTGTAAGGAAATCTGTATTTTGTGCTGTATTTGGATGTTATATTTGCTTTGAGTTCAATTACCCTTTGTGTTAAATACTGTCATTATTTTTCGATTTCTGACTGTTTTTCGGTCTAGTGATTAATTGTGAAATCAATTGTGTTATTTTGTCATTTTTACAAACTACGGCAAGTACTCTTTCCATTAAAATGAAAGAAATATTGTTATAATTTTTATTTTTATATCACCGATTAAAACATCAAGGGTTTTTTATTGTGTGACTTAAATCTTACATCGTTAGTGGGATGATTTCACACCTCTTCTATCAACCTCTTGATTCAAGAGAGAATTGATCAATTGTAATGAGCAATGATAGCCCAGTGGTATGTCCGTTGGACTGCCAAGTTGGAGGTCGTAGGTTCGTAATCATGCGATTTCTAAAAACTTTAAAGGAGATTCGTAAAAAAAACAGTACTGTATATTTGGAATAGGGGTTTAACGAATGTATCTGATACTTACGGGCTAATTAAAATAACTCTGACACCAGTTTCTAAATCTAGTACGAAAATAAGACGAGAGATTTTTAATACTTTTTAAAAATATTAATTATATTTCCTACACATGTAAATATGATACAGATATATTTATTGTGTAGTGTCTAAATAGATACACGTGCCGATTTGAAACTAGTAATAGCATTTTATTATTGTTATTATTTTAAAAAGGAATACTTAACTTTAGCTAACGATGATAATTGTAGTTTAGTCGTGGTAGCCTGGAGGTTTACGATGTAACAACAATTTTAAAGTTCTAGGGAATTAGAAGGAAGAAATAAAAAAATGCGATTTAAAGTGTGAGTCGGACTAACGAAAAAGAGGGTTCCATACAAATAGGCGAAAGATAAACATATTGGTTTACAAATAATTGGGTACCTGCAATCTATTTGTCATGTACCAACTTTATGACCGTACCAAGCATTGTTTAATCTCGATCTCGATCGAGTCGATCCTAGATCATATTCTTTTTTTTTTAATAAATGCGGACAACATCAAATACATTGTTCTGAACCCAAAGTAAGTTGCTAAAGCACTTGTGTTATGGAATTCAGATATAACGAAGGTACCACAAACACCCAGACTTTCAGACTTTCTTCAAATTTTTACATTGACTGGGGAACCCGACCGGGGATCGAACCCGGGAGCTCAGAGCTAGCGACACGTTGAAACCGGTGCGTACGCCACTCGACCACGGGGGTCGTCAAATTCATAATATTTTTTGTTAAAGTGGCAGCAGAACAACATCACTTAAAAAAAATCATCTTTCACGGTTCATGAGATATAGTCTGGTGACAGATGACGGACGGACAGCGGATACTTAGGGTGCGGAACTCTAAAAAGCAATTCCTTAAATATTGTGTATGTTCATATTGTTCATTACACAAGTTCAATGTATGCGCAAAATTTAGCAACAATTACCTAATTGTTTACTGAAATATAAGCTAAAAAAATCGTACATACCTGATACTTGGTAGGTATACCTAAGTGCTATTTGTAACAAGTTCGGTGTTAAGCAATGTACTTTGTTGCTCCAAATAACTCAGGTCATGGGCCCGCGTATATTAAAGTAATATTCTATTAAGTGTGTGAAGAACTTGTGGCTAAGCTATAACTGCGCAAATTAGTCGATCACAGGTTAAGCTACGTTTGTGACGGTCGGTCCATGGATGGGTGACCATTAATAAAATAATGAGTTCCCCCGTGTTTTTGAAGGCACGCTGTTAAAAGCTAGAAAGTTTGACTACTAGTCTCACCAAGGAGTATTTCTCCTTCTAAAACATTGGTAATTATCTGCATTCAGTTTGACTGGAAGCCGACCCCAACAACAAACAAATTGTGTTAAGGCTAAAATGATGATAGATATCGTCAATTTATTATAAGAAAATATTGTTATCATTTCAATATTATAAATGCAGAAGTGTGTGAGTGCGTACGTTTGTAACGTCCATACTTTCAAACCGCTGAACTGATGTGGTTGAAATTTTGAGTGGAGGTGGCTGTCATCTTTGTCTAACACAGAGGCTTATAAATAGCCGAACGAAGTTCGACGGATCAGCTATAGCATGTAAAACCAATAAACTGAAACTATTAACATAATTATCTATATTCTTTAACATAATTATTGGGTATCGCGTGATATGTGTATCTTTCGTCGATGTCCGGGTGAAATCCGATCCTGCACCCTTCACGTTTGGAACGCATCAGGCGGAGGTCAGAACCGGTTGTCTGCATCCAACTGAAGCAGTGATGTGTCAGCCATATGAATTAAGTAACTCAGTACAATTTAAAAACTGATTACTAAAGTCCTTCGCACATGAGACCAGGCTAGGTTTGATCTATCTATTAAAAAGAAACGGTTCCCGCATTGAGGAATTTAATCCTAGTGTCGCGGGAGTTATCACAAACATTCATGTCACATGCACAAAGACAACCAGACTCGGGAGCATTCGTGGATCGCACAAATGCTAGTACTACGATTGGATCGAACCCGCGATACGTCGCGCTCAGTGGGTTTGGCATGATGACCTCAACTTCTCGGCTGTTTGTACAGTCAAATGATTCAAGTTGACAGTTGACAAGTTGGAGTTCGGCTCTGGTGATCACACGTGACAACTGATTCAATTGTTTTTCTTCTTTTTAGTGTCAATGGTTATGAAGTAAGTTCTGGCCACATCAGATTCTATGTTCGTTTGCATCTCTTTTTAATCTGTTACCGTGGTATTTGGGGTAAAAGTTTGTAATTTGGGTTTTTACTTTTTAGTTTCTTACGAGTAATTTGGGAGTAGTGGTGGGAAAGAACAGCATTTCTCGGAGTATCTGGAGGTTTATGATAATAAACATCATAACAACGTTCCTGTTCCCAAAAGAAAGCTACCTCTAGTATCAAAAAAATACAAGTGCATAAATGCTTCAGTTGAACCTCTCATAGAGCATTTAAATGCGAACTATACCTTACCAGCTACTTTTAAAAACCTAGCTAATATTATATACAAAAAACAAAAGACAATTAAAACGTACAATAACGTGACTAAACTATGTAATTTCACACAATATTTTGAAGTGCTATTAAGTAGTAGTGACTCTAATCAAAGAGTTAGACGTTTTCCTTTGGCGGTCGTAATTTTGGCAGTTAGGTAAAGTCATAACTATTTGGAGCATATTAGTCATAAGATGTATAGTCGTAGAAAATAATATATTGCACTTAATTTGTGTAATAAGTACAATAAAAATTAAGTAATAAATTATATTTTTAGAAAATGACTCAGTATTCGAGTTAGTTTCGACTTTATTGCTGTTTTTTTCATTAGATTATATGATTATTATTCAGACGGTATTATTCTAGATACCTTCGTCACTATAATACCACGAAAGCTTTTGAGACAGTCGTAATAAAACCGGATTAATATATAAATCATTAGCTATACACAAATATTTGAGAGTAATCACGCTGGAAAGTCCAAAATATTTGGTTCATTCGAATAAAAATGCATTAAAATATGGTTGTCTTTGTTTACGCTAATTTCTCAAAGAACTAATTAAAATAATAATTTGCGAATACAAGGTTAACTGCATGACTGGTGTATTTAAAATGTGTTCCTAAAACAATTACTTATAAAGGTTGGCTATTAACACTGGTATAGTTTTTATCAAGGATTTGCAACCTTACCACGGTCTAATTTCTGTGTTTAAAAAGATTTCTTTTGCTGCTTCGGCCATCGTATCGTTGTCTAGTCAAAGGCTGTATTAACTACTTCCAGATTTCTCATCCTCATACCAACCACCGTGTAAACACTAGGTAGTATCACCGTCTCCTTGGTAACCGACCTCGAAGACGTTGTCTTGCATGCGTGGATCTTGCAAGCATGAGTGGATTTTAGTCAGAAAAGTCAAACACAGAGAGTGTCCGCTCATCCCAAAGTTGAAGTTTTTCCATCCGTCCAGGCTTCCCAGTGATGATTTTTCATCCAAAAAAAAAACATATATAAATACCATATAAATACCATACCGTAAAATACCGTTGTTACTATATCTGTGTCGTAACCTTCCGAATTTCTTCTCAATTCAGCTGCTTAATTATTTTGAGTGTGTCCATGATAACCATTACATCACGTACTATTCCAAATTTAATGTTCATAGTTAGCTTTTTGGTTTACTCCAAAGCACAAATTTTGAGATTTAGGTACTCCTCATTGAAGATAGATGGATACAGTCCACTACGACAGACCTCTCTTCTTGTGATCTCCATGCCGATCATGAACATTTTTTTGTGTCCATTTGAAGTTATCTATGTTGGCGTAACAATGTCAACGTGTCATGTCAAGATTGTCTCCAATGGCGTGCTGGGTGTTTTTGTGACTAAACGAGGTCATGGGTTTGGTTTCCATTTGGAGCATAAAATAATTATGTTTTAAGCATACTTACTCACAAAAAGTACTTATTGTGTTTGATGTCGGTGTACGAAAAGTTAAATTAAAGTAGGTAAGTTAAAGTCATGTAACATAAATATTACTAAGATCAAAGTTTTTGTGAGATGTACATTTGTTACCTCTTAATTCTTGAACAGATTGACCAATTTTGTTAAAAAATTGTACAAAGATGGCTGGCATAAATAAAACAGCATGGTAGAGCTAGATCAGAAATTTTCAACTGAACTCGTATTAAAATCATTACGCATTTTATAATAGGCAAAAAAATGTGTCAAACTAAAATACTTCTTTAATAGTCCTAGAATAAAACAAAAGAATGGCACAGAATCCTTCGCAGTGGCCTCACATATATCATTCTCTTCCCAGATACTAACAATATACTAAAACATGCTATTGTTTTAAGTAAAAATAATTAGTTGTGACAGCGCCATCTCTTGGTCATTGTTGGAAGTTTTCTCACTAAAACTTCTTGTTACACACCCTTTGAGGGTCGTTCTTATTGGTCTTATGTATAATAATATGATTAACACTTTATTGTATTGCATTGTTGAGAAATATGTTTCCCAGATAAAATCGTAAAAAATAAGCGGAACGTCAGTGGTATTAGGTATTGCAAAGGATCCAAGGAATCACGATTTGGACATGATCATAATTACTGACAAAAGACAAATAAGCAATTGAAGAGAATCATTGGTACATTTTGCTAATCAATTTTTGTTTCTCACAAGATATTATGGTACTGTACTTGGCATTTCACACCTTACACTGACAGAGCAGACTTAACGACGACTTAAAACAAATTGTGTATTCCACCAAAAGCGCGATGAAACTTAAAACAAATAAAAAACCGCGTTAAATCTTCACTGTCCACCCTTAAGAAACTAATATTAAATAAAAACAATGTTCATAAAATATTCGGGTCAGAAAAAATGCTGGAATTAAAGAATTACTTTTAATTTTAAACGCTTTATTCCCATTTACATACAAAAATTCAGTGATCTCTTCATTACATCAAAGAGATTTATAAATGGTAGGTTTTTGTAAAAAAAACGCCGAGATTTATTACTACGAGGTGTACCGCTGGTACAGTGCGCTCCATTTTGATGGGGCATTGATCCGTGGTTTAGATCTCTGACAAATTGGTTGGTTTGTATGTGGGTACAGTTGAGATCGTAAACTTGGGGGAATACATCTTGATGATAAACGTTTGGGTGACAGTTGCAGACGAGAAAGAGAGATATCGGGTGGTGGTTGTCTGCTAGGACCTACATGCTTGAAGTGACTTTCTAAAAATCTGCCCGTGCTTTGGTATGTTTCGGGTTTTACCTGTTTACTCGATGATTATACAAAGTTACTAGACTTCTAGGTCCAGAGCTGTGAACAATAATGAAAAGAAATTGAGTTACAAAGGTTTCACCTTATAACTACTGATCTGAATCTACTTTACGTTTTGATGTCTTTTCTCCCATAGAGCGGGAATTTCATCCCTGGTAGATCATCACATTTCAGATTAACATTTTCAAAAAAGCCTCTGCAAATTAGACTTATGTCCCCGTACAAGCCTTTAAATCGACCGGATCTCTTCCTATGAAGCTATTCCGCGAATGGAAGAGAATAATATAAGCTTACTTCGTTAATCACCCCTTCAGAAACTAATACCCACTTCTAAACAGCGATATAAAGACTTAAACGCCCGTATAGAACATTTTCCTCAAACAAATCACCATAAAAACTGATCGTGAGCTATAATCGCTTTTTGATTAAAGTCTTCGGTACGCAATGCAGGTAAGCCGTTGATTTATCTACGATCCGACGATGCATGAGCTCCTATCGGGCTCCTACCATTTGAGAGAGCATAGAATATATTTTTCTACGGAATAATAAAATGGAAGTGAACGATCTGTGGAGAAAAACAACGTGTTGACGTTTTGGGATGTTTTGGGGCTGTTTCTATAGAATTTGATCTACATATATTTGGGTGTTTGTGAAGCAACATAATTACAGAGAAATGGTTTTGTTTGTCATCTGTATTGATTTTTTTTTTGATACACAGAAAATATAGTAGTTGGAAGACATGGGCCAATAGACAGGAAATTTTTGAAGAGACCCAAAAAAAATGCCTATGGGTACCCCGATCATTTAAGGATCGGCACTCTTATCGAATTCAGCTTAATACTTTATTATGTTTAACGTAACCTCAAACTACCCAATCAATAAACCAAAAAATACTGCAGATTTAACAACTCAATTATAATCCAAATGCAAAAAAAAAACAATTTTCGCAAAACATATGAAGCATCGAACTGTACAAAAGGCACGTTAAGCTGCTAATATATCGCGATCACGAGCGATACCATCGAGGATCGCGCGTACTGATACCTGACGTTACATCCCCTACCATTTGTTCACGCTTCAGATACTCACCTGGAATTTATCTTACTCACACGAATAGCCCATTACCCTTAACACACCCTTAACAGGCCCTTTAGGAGGTAAAATTGCCCCAAAATGTTCACGCTCTGGTTTTCCTTTCTTTAGGTTTTATTTAAAGGGTAAAAAGGGGCAGATTAGTCTACCTCTAAACTGTCACCAAACAGGATTTTATAAATAGTGTAGGCAGCTAACATTTCCAAAGATGATGTAAAAAAAACAAATTGTTGCTGCTATAAAAACAAATACTAAATTCCAATAACATGAATAATTGTGTTTTATGCAAGAAACAGGATTGTATGTGTGATTTTTGAATTGACTTGCATATAGACGGATTTTTAAGCGCTTATTTGTAACTTTTTTAATATATAGATAAATGTATAATAAATGTTAAAGTCAAACTATTGTCTGGTTGTTTAGCTGAGTGGTTCAAAGCGAAAGTGCTGAACGTGCTGCGGGTTCGAATGCTTGTTCTGCGTATGGGTGTCTTTTGCTTGTGATTTAAATATTTGTAAAAGCCGTAATGCTTAAGTCATTTTCTTTAGGACAATTTTTAATAGTTTTCCTTATGGTACCCTTAGTAGTGGTCCTATAACAAGAGGAGCGTTACCCCATTTAACATGGTGCTTTGTGTTCGATCCCGCGGCTCGCGATCAACAGACGATACACAACATTTCTAACATGGCACATGTTTTTACATCTTCGTCTTTTTTGGTAGAAATAAAAATAATAATTTATTTATTTGTTTTGTATTTGTGAATTTAGGGATTGAAAAGAGTAACTCAATTTGAAAGGTGTTTGAAATCAATCAATCAAAAGATCACAATGTTTCTTTTTCTAGTAGGCTTGAAACCGTCGCAAATTAGATTTGCAAAATAGAGTGACATACTACTAATGTGCGTTTATTGAAAATATATTTTATTGTAAATTCTAGATTCAAAAAGCGACTTTGAAATGAACGTCATAAAGAATTAGGCGTTGAAACTCATTGTCAAACAATGAGTTTCAACACCTAATGCTTGACTTTGACAATTATTTATTAAAAATGATTTTATAAGTTATTTGTAGAAACCGTATTATATTTTTAAAATCAAATGCGTTTGGTCCTTAGAGTAGCGTTCATGCCGCCAACCAATATTTTTAAAATATATCACGCCTGAGTGGTGAAACATAGACAAACAAAGTCTTAATGTTCAATTAAAATCATTACAGTCAATCAAATAATATTTGCCGCTTATCTTTCAATGAACATTGAAGCGTTTTATTTCGTCAAGCTCTAATTCACTTGTGAAACTTATTTGGGCAGGTTCATATATGAATTGTACCAAAAATTAATATCATATAATCAAATGATAATCGAACTCTCATCTATTTATGATCATTTGTAAAAAATCAACTCTTGAACAATCACGGTACATGTTATACAAACTCAGACGAATGAGGACAGACAATCAATCAATGACGGACAGACAGCCATTTTATTGTAAAAAAGAACACGTAACTGTCGTCAGTAGATCAAATTTTGGATTTCCAAGTCTGCACGGATAGCGTAGGTCATCCGTGCAGACTGTTCCTAGATCGGCCTTCGATGAGGGCGGCGGTACCGTCTGTCCATCTGCTCAACCCCATTGTAATGAGACCTTCATCAATTCCTGTAAAAAGTCCAATAAAACAATTGGAGTCAGGGCCTACCATCAACCATTTAAGTGTGAATCTAGAAATAGGATATTTGACAAAAAAAAAACATTTGATTCCGTCGGACAGATTTCCAAAAAAAATTAACGTATTTTTTTTTTCCTGTACTCTATTGACACCCGTGTGACGTCACTTACCAGTAATCTTTTTACTTGCAAGTGATACGTATCATCATGTTAAGTGCTTTTAATTTACCTTACTTTGTAATGATATGTAGAACTGTCTGACGGGCTAACCGGATTTATATTATTAGATTTAGTTAAATACCTTAGCGTCAAAACGAGACAGCATAAGACGGCATAGAGCGGCTTTCCTCTTCGACAGCTGCAATTCTTACCTTAAGAGGTGTGGGTAGGAATATGAACTTTACGAAATATTATATGCGTATACATAATTAAATCGTTTTCGAGATAACATCGCACATACAGATAGACACGTCAAACTACGCTCCATAACTAATTAACTCAAGGTTCAATTACAGTTGTGGTTAATAAATTAGTTAATTAAACTTATCGCATTAAGATAGATGTTCAAGTAAAAAATTACTTCCTCTTTTTTTGAAGTTGGTTAACAAACAAATGGTATTTGTGTTAATTGTTTTTTTATTATTAGTAACTTATGAAGGAATGTCTTCGTGGTTAAAATTACTGAAACTAAAATCATTTTTGAATTCCTTTTAGAGTTTATTGAAACACACTATAAGAACGTTACAAAATATATTTTTTTAATATAGTATTTGATATAAATAATATTGTTGAAAAATAAAACATACAATCGACTACAAATAAAAAATGACTTGACCAAATTTGATGAAATTTTACGAACAAATATCTTACGTTCTGAAGAAGTTCTGAGACCAATTGAGAACCTCTTCCTCTTTTTACAAAATACATATTATATTAATATTTCTTATTATTAAAATAGTATACTCTTTCTGGTTAGAAAAATCCACGCTGGATGTTTCAGAAGGTCAAAATAAGATTTTTTCTAAAGAAAACCAAATATTACTTAGTGGGACTTACTTGTATAGTCCTCCTTAACGTTTTCGATAACGGCGACCATTGGCAATTCACCTCCTAGCGTGAGCCCTGATGCGACTGGCTAGACCGAGTTTGGATCTAAACTCGGTCGCAAGCGCTGCAGTAAAGTTGACCCGCAGAATTGAGAGTATAGGTGTACGACGGCTTAGGCCTCTCTTTTTGGGCTTGGCGCTTTTCGTCTAGCTTCTGGAGTCGTTTTGCATCGAACGACTTGACGTTTTCAAAAATAGTTTTGCGCCAAGAGGACCTGTTTGTAATACTGTCACAAAACACTAAAACCACATACATATCTGTAAATGGCTGTATTCTTTGTTACATAGACCTTGATACAAAAAATACGTCGTTCCAACAAAAAATTCTCCGCCTACACAAAAAAAAGATTAATGATAATTCAACAAAAACAATCCGTTATCCGTTATCTTATACCATTATAATTATAACTATTAAAATTTAATATATGATTTATTAATTAAAATTATAAAGGAGTTGTTTGGTTTTTATAAAGATGGCATGTTTTAACCGTAGACTAAGAGACAATAGGGGTCATAGACATTACAGCTCAGCTCTTAGTAACGACTTTTAATAAAATAGGTACATTATTCAGCCTAGTGTAAATGTTTAGAGTTCTGTAATCAATCTATAGTCTTTCATCTATAAACTAGCTGTTGCTCGCGACTTTGTCTACGTTGTTAGATTTTCCCCCGTTTTTTCCACATTTTCCATTGTATCTTCGCTCCTATTAGTCGCAGCGTGATGTTATATAACCTATAGCCTTCCTTAATAAATGGTCTATTCAACAAAAAAAGAATTTTTAAATTCGAATGTGTAATTCCTGAGATCAGCGCGTTCAAACAAACAAACTCTTCAGCTTTATACATATTTAGTATATTAGTATAGATATGTATGGTATAGACATATTGTATATTAGTATAGATTTGTCTGTCAGTCTTTCACCAGACCTCACGAACGCTATTTCTAAATAGAAGACATTTTCAGAGATGATTAATTAAAATTTGAAATACGTCATAGGTTTTTTATTTTACTTGCCACCCTGCTGATTTCTCTTTCATCAGTCTATTTGCACGGAACCCCCAATGCGATTCAAACTCGCACTTCACCGGTTATTAATTTTAATAGACTATTACACTCACTGGGAATCTTTGTGCTAACAGATTTCTTATGCTATTTTTTTAGCTATGAACTTCTTATTTTGGCGTTGATCTTAAACATAACTCCTCATTATCCGCCTCCATAAGTTCATGAACTCCAAAAGTACCAATATTATAAGCGACATCATAAACATGCATTAACTTACATAATAGGCAAATGAATAGGTAGATGATAATGATGTTTATTTACTATCTAGTCCAGAGCGAGGTCAGGCAGCCCCTTTTTCTCGGATGGGAAATCAACAAATGACTCCTTTCGTTTTGGGTTGAGCGGAGTGTAAGACTTCTAATGACTAAAACCTAAGCATGTTCCTTCATTTTCCTTTGCGCACTCGGGCCACTGTAACCCTTTCGGACAATCCCGCTGCCCCGGCAGGCATCAGACTTAATGGGCTCCAAAGAGTCCAAGTCCAAATGTGTTTTAACCGTCATTGAAAAATAAGCTAATACACTTGTCAAAATCAACTATATTCTGTGAGAAAACTTAATGTAAAGGCGTCAACCAACATCAGCATATTATTATGGCCACCATCCATCAAGAAATACTTAGAAGGCTTTCGACCAGAACCCTCATAATTAGTGTAATGTTACAAAAATGGCACTCTTTGTTTCTGCGGTCAATGCTGTGTCCTTGACCCACTGGTACTTGTTCAGAAGATTGTATTTCAGCAGCTTTGGCTTCTGATTGCTAATTGGTGATAATTTCAGGTGATAACTTGTTAACTTGACTGCTAATTGCTGACGTGGTACCATCAAAACTGTTGAGAAATTTTATTATGTTGAGTTCAATTAACAAAAGTCCTCCTAAAAATGCAATAGTTGGTACAAAGTGGGAAATGGAAAACCGCTGAAGTGTTTCGTACATATGGGTGAAAGATATGTAAATTGGTTGAGTTACAAATAAATTTGAGGTTGTAGCAGTAACATTCGTATTTTACGATTTGAATACGGTTCTCTAAAAAGGAAGATAATTATAGCAATGTCATGAACTAAATCGAATCCAGAACTTCTTGGATACGCTAGGAGAAAACGCAGCACAGGATATGAGCATGTTCAGCAGAAGATGAAATCTGTTCATCGATGCAGTATTATTAGAGCAAGATTTTTAGCTGAAATTGATTTGCGTCTACCCCTGAAACAGGCAAGCAGTCTGCAGTTAAAACAAAATGTGAGAAAAATAAACAATTTATTTTTTCACACGGTACTGCTATTTACTTTTATTTCGCAACGAGTTTACCGCGACTTAATCCATTTGCGTGAATAAAATTCAAACAATCCAAGTTTGAGTGACTTTGACAAATATATCAAATCCAGACAAGTGGGTCGTAAAACTTAATACGTGTTTGTATCGCCATTAAGAATATTTCACACATAAATAATTTCATGTCATACACGGGCTGTGGCGTAATTGTTAAGGTTGCTACTCATTGTGGTGTAACAAGTTTTCACTCGTATATGTAATGATCAATTTTGTGTGGGTGAAAAGTGAAATATGGCTTATTGGAAACTTAATGAATATTTTTTCTTTGTGGAGACTGTGTCTGAAAACATGTACGACATTATCTGGAATATCAATTTATTATCATAGGACCAAAGGCAAAAATAGCTATGAAGACTTTTACTTGGTTCGAATATTTGAAAACTAACATGAATACTCTATTTTGTTGAGTAAGCTGATCTGCAATATCTAATACTGTGTGTGAAACTATTGTACTGCTTAAATGTCATCGTTTTGAGCAAAGAAACATATTTAATTTGATTTAATATTCTCAACCAATTTGTCTGTCAATCAGTCCACGCGTAACATACAAAAAAATATTCTATGTTACACCTCAGTGCGTAAGCACCACAGTGGTCAGCTCACGCCCTACTTCATAATGAGTCAGTGTGTCACAAGTACAAGCTGTTTCAATTGTCATTCTCGAAGGTGACGATACTTAGGTGTCATTACTTCTACTCTTGAATGAAGGGCTTGGGAACATTTTTTTGTGGAGGCTGAGAATGACAAAAAATATGTTTTGTTGCAAGTTTTTGTGGATTTAAAGTGTCTCTGGTTTTTGTTGTTATAGATACGGCTATTATTTATACAATTTTGGTACGGGTGGTTAGTAGAGAGAAATTATGACTACTAGACTTAGTAAGGGGTATTTTGTTGCCCAGATATCAGGGTTGAGAAAATCAGATAGGTAGGCGCTTCTTGTAAAACATTGGTACTTAGCTGATTCAGGTTAGACTGGAAGCCGATCCCAGTATAGTTGGGAAAGGCTGATGATGGTACTAATAGTTTTGGCTGTATCACAAATGAGTTACTCAGTTTTTTTACTACTAGATCTTCATACGCAGTTTCTTCCTTGTATTTCTCGTCTCCGTTAATGGCAAGGACTGTACTGGGGTATTCGGTACTGTACCGCATCTTCGACGTTGATCGAAGACTTTAGCTTTTAAAACAAAAAATTTCTTAGTCAAAATATTGCATTTCCCTAAGACACCAGAATTTGTGTATTTAAAAAAATTGAAAGCTTTTGATTATTTTATCCCATCTTCATCAACCATCACAGTCAATCAAAATCGGATCTCGCGGTCTTGATGTAAATTGTGTCGTTGTTAGATCACCGCGTAGAACCAGCATTTAAGCGATCCACGAATGCTTGTCCTGAGTCTGAGTGTCTTTGTGCATTTGTCTTGTGATGTTTTTAAAACCTCCCGCGATACAAGGATTGAAACACTTAATGCTGCATACTTTATTTGAAACTCAAAATGTCCCAACTAAACCTTTAAATTCCCTTAATGCAGTAAATATCCCATATTCCCATATCTGTAACTAGACATACAAGCTTAGTCAATTGAGTATTCACAGCAAAACAAACCTGCTTTGTAAAGCGTCTGTTAATGTAGGTCGCTAAACAACTCATATTGTGTGTTTGACACAAACGGATGATTTTCACGCATTCGTCGCTCTGTTACGGTGACACTTATAATAGTCGGGACTTGGAACATTTGGCATGCTATTTTTGGAACATCATGGTGTCACAGTCGTAGCATGTGTTTTTGCTTTTGATACTAATATTGTACGTAAATGTTAGAATACGTATCAGAATAAGATATTGATGATATTAGGATCTGAATCCGACTAAAATATAAATGTGAATGTAAGTTTATTTGTTAAGCTTTCACTTGAAAAATACTTAACCGATCATGACATGTTCTCGGAAAGATAAATAGTAACATAAGAGTTAGTTTTAATCAACTTAAAAAAATACAGCATTATCCTTTACATATCCATGGGGGCGCCGGGCGGAGCGGAGTGCTGTCCCTAGTTTAATTTAAGGACAACATCTCATAGATTCGGAATATCGTTATAATTACAAGTAGTAGTAAAATACAAGTTATTTCTATGACATAACTACAAAACGGAACTAAAAATATCTATCAACTCATCGTTTGGTTAAGTATTTATTACAATAACTACACTCAATCAATCTCGCTATTGCTGTCCCCGTTTTGCCCTAGACCTCTAAACACGCAATATAAAATAGGCTAATTAAAAGACCGAAGTCCGCACTATTAGCATCAGCATTCCAACAACCCAACATGCTAGATCACGCAACTTCATTACAAAATAAGCGTTGCCATTGGAAATACGTGCGTCGCCCGATATTAATATTTCCTTATGACACAGGCTGGGTAATCAGCTGTCAACAGCCTTGGGTACTGGTGCGTAACAGCAGGTAAACTGTATCTTATGTTAGTTGTGAACGAGTTGGATATGAAACCTTATTTTTTTAGTCCTTTTTTTTTGGAAATTTGTTGTTAGTTTATTTGTGGTATGAAATTGGGGATGCCTATGTCCAGGAGTGGACGATATGGGCTGATGATGATGGTGAAGATGAAGATGAAGCCTGTTTGTGGACTAATACGGAGGTCACTTGTCGTTCTGTATGTACATTTGTTTTTAAAGAAGGTGGGCGTTTTTTGACAAATTGGCTTTATTGTAGAATGCTAATATCAAGAAAACTGGGACAGATAGATGTTGTCATGGAATATTATGTAGGCTCGTATATTCGCTTCTTGTCGTTTACGTTATTTTATAAAATCCAGTATGACAAGATCTCAACGCCATAAAAGTAATATCACTCCTCATACGTCCCACTACTGAGCATGTCTTTTCCAAAGACAGAAGAAGAAACTGGGAATCAGTTTTGTTTTCACAAAGTCTGTCTGGATGTGTCAAATGTCCGCCGAAGACGCAGCCTTCTGATAACCGAGTGGTTGAGGTCACCACGCCAGAGCTCACCGTGCGCGATATGTCGCGTATCCGATCCAAGCATTTGTGTGATCTTCGGATGCTTAATCTGAGTTTGGGTGTCTTTGTGCATGTCACTTGAATGTTTGCAAAACCCCCCGAGACGCAAGGATTAAATTCCTTAATGAACGAGAGAAAGAAAAAGTGTTTAATTGGGAGTCGTTTTAATAAAAAAAACAAACTTGAATGCATAGAGCTATTAAAAGAAGCCCTCAGAAACACACGATAAAGAAGACAAATACCCCTAAACAAAACATGTACAAAAACCAACCAATTTTATCATTATTCAACAGGTGTTAACAGCGAACACAACTAAAATGCATTGCATAATTATAACAAGATGTCCGCCAGTGAACTTGACTGCTGCAGTTGAAGGTCGCGCTCGCTTGACTGAACACGATGCTCTGATTAACCGATTTAATGAACACTGAAGCATTTATTATAATTAAAAACTGTTTCAAATTTTATTAATTGTTGTATATTTTTCTTTTTGTTACAAAACAGGGCCCCGATTATGCTATTTGCAATGGCTAATGAATGATTGGAAGTAGGATTCAAATGATATGTTTTCTCCTTACGATTTTCCAACAAAATAATTAGAAAATCAGTGCAAATGTCATTCAGTTGCCATTAATTCATCGGATATTTTAAATAAGTGGTAAAAAACTGTCATAATGTTATTGCAAATGTGGAAAAGAGACGCAGCTATGCCGTGATTTGCCGTCTCGCTTACACTACTGAGAGAGTTCAACCTTACTTTGAAGTAGTGGTATAGTTTATTTACTTTTAGATTTTGTTTTTTCTGTTTCTGCACCGGAAATATAATTTTATTCGAATATAAGAAAAATAATTCGACCGCCTCTAAAAACTGTTTATTCTCTTCGATTCGTCTTTAACAAATTTTGTTAGGTTTGGAGGTCGGCGATATTTATTTTTAGAATAAGAATTACTGTTAAAATGTTAGTAATAATTATATCCAGAGGATATTCTTGAATGTATAACTACAATGAATCATTTAAAATCTACTAACAACTACATTTAGCATGTTCATCCAATGTCATCATTGAATTAAAAATCTACACAGTCTACAAAATGAGCTAGGAGGGGTATCAATAGAAAATTTTATTTTTTATTGACTATACTACAACTAACAAACACTTTAATCGCAAAATAAATGTAAAAACATTTACCAACAAAAGTAAATTCAGTTTTAACTGACCCCTCGCTCGATAGATGGCGTTGGCGTCGAAATAGATCGCGCTATGGTTTCGTTACACGCGAAACATGACTAGCGCCGCGCGCGGCTTGTCAAGTTGCCATCAGAAGGGTCTTAACTGACTCGACTGAACAGCGAGTGATGATTCAGGAAATGATCTCAGTGATTACACTCCGCTCGCCCACGTCTCAACTATCGCAGAGACGCGGGTCGAAGAACTGACGCTGTTTTTGGCCACTTTTTAAACCCACTTTAAGACACTATACACCAGACGCTTGCTTCAGCGCCATCTGGTGTACGTTACGAATGTTCACGATTACACATCAGTTAATTACCTTGCAGTAATGGGTTGTCATTGATGTGTTATTTTTTATAATGAATAGTTCCCAACTAACATTTCAAACACTAAACTTTATTTAAGCTCTAAAACGATATCAACTAAGAAAAACCTTTAATTAAAGTTTAATTTGTGCAATCGTCATCTTGGTTTAACACCAAGAATGTAGTTTAAATAACCTTATTCAAACAACATTTTGTAGTGTTGTCAATATATTTTTAAGAAATGTAATTACAGTAGGTTCTTAAACTAGAATGACGATGATGATGATGTGCATTATGGATTGTACCTGCAATCGATAATGTATTTCAATAAAAATACCATTAGCATATTTTATTTTATTTTATTTTATTTTATTTTATTAGGGAAACAAACAGATATTATATATAAACAATTACAATCATAATAAACTAAACATAATCCAAAACAGTTTCCACACTTAAACAATACATTCGCGCCAAGAATGTTAAACAGGTGTGAAAAAGAGGAGAAAAAAAAAATATATATATTTCAGTATCAAAAATAAATAAAAATAAAATTCTTCCTTGCATCAAACTAAATTGTTGAAGTTAAAAAAATCTCAAATGCTGATGGGAACCAAACAATCGTGAATGGCTCTTTTAAATTTAGGAAACGAAATGTTAAAAGACATCTATGAAAAAAATACAATATTTCAGTATTGAATATTATACAGTCAATACAAAAAAGTCTTAGCAGTCATTAAATTAAGAAGTAATACCAAGGTTAGGATTTCCTGCATATTAAAGATGGCGTGATATAAGTTATTTGTTGTAATTTTATTTAATACCCGGTTATATTATATTATGTCGTTACTCGTTACCGTTATTTACTTGTCATTAATCAACTGCACTGACCTAGAAGTTAGCGGATACATCGCAAGGCTGCGGATTCGAATTCCAGAAACAATTACAATCATTATTTTTTTAATTATGTTACTATTTTAATTCTATACAACTTATTTTTAAACAATAAATTTTTTAAACTCCAAAAAGTATAGATCGTGTGTAATTTGTATTTCAAAACCAACCAAGCAATAGTTTCCCCTTTTATCTATCTATCGTATCTTTTCACATCATCTCTATAATAATTTCTTGACATGCGGCAAGAAATAAAAAATATACCTAATGATCACTAGATTCTATTAAAAACTCATCCATGGAGCATGATAAGGTTGTATTTAGACTGTCATCCCAGTAAAATAGTACATATACGATTTTGATTGCAGTTTACGGACAACGTATTGGTGTAGTGTTCTACAACTCCACCAGAAGGCGCTACTGCGTCAGCAATTTTGTTTATAAGGGTTTAAAAAGTGGCCAAAAACAGCGTCAGTTCTTCGACCCGCGTCTCTGCGATAGTTGAGACGCGGGCGAGCGGAGTATAATCACTGAGATCATTTCCTGAATCATCACCCGCTGTTCAGTCGAGTCAGTTAAGACCCTCCTGATGGCAACTTGACAAGCCGCGCGCGGCGCTAGTCATGTTTCGCGTGTAACGAAACCATAGCGCGATCTATTTCGACGCCAACGCCATCTATCGAGCGAGGGGTCAGTTACCGCTCAGTTTTGTTTAACCCGTAGAATGCTTATGTTATTATTTTTGACGAATAATATTTAATAATAGGCTTTAAAATTGCATAAAGTTTTTTTTCATATGTTTTTTTTAGCTCCTTCAAGCATTTTTGATGATTTTTTAAGAAGTTTTGATGCTTTATTTTGCAGTCAATCTTAAAGTAAAAGTACACTTTCAGGTATTATATTCCAGTTTAAAAGCAGTATAAATTATAAAGCTGCAACCTAAATGCTTCAAGCGATTTAAATAAACGAGGTGTCATTAAATTCGTATTGTCGCAGGGAATGTTACTCTACGTGACGTCACACCTAATCCAGCATGGCGGGTGAGAGCTCGTTTTTATTTTCAACGTGACGATAAAAATGTTCTAAAAATAATATGTGGGTCAGCTAAACCGCTATTACTCAGTTCAATTTAACAGTATATACTTTATTGTGAAGTTTTTAAAAGGTATCTTACAAATGAAATATTTAACAGAACTATTAAAAACATGTAAGGTCTTTGTCACAGTATCGCTGATTTAAGGAGACATCAGCGTGCAGCGCCATCTATGATTTTTATGCGAACTAAACTTTATCAGTGGTTGATAGTGGTTTACTTTGATTATTATTTAGCAGATAACGTGTAATCGACATAGCAAACATTTGTAATCCGTCTCATATCGAATTTATACGTCTTTATTAAACGCCCGTTAGCTCAACTATTTCATTCACCTCCATTTGCGGTATGATAATAAATGTTCTTTCAAGTAATGTCTATGGACTTTAATAAAAAAAGAAATATTATGTCAATACTTATGTAAACGACACAGAAACTTAAAAATATAATAGTTTGTCCTTTAAACACGAGTACGATCTCAAGTACTTTGTTCAAAAAAAAATCTGTATCTGTATTATATTTGGAGTTTATTCAATTACTCATGTAAGTAAGTATTAAATGCTCTCCGGAACAAAGCCTTGACAAAAAAATAACATCTGAAATATATTTCTAATTGTGTACAATATCTCTCTATGATTGAATTGTGTGTCGCGGGATTTGTGTAAGCCAATACGTCGGGCCAAGGATTCAATGGATTTTCGTATAATAATATTTTTCCCTTCATAGGTGATGTACTAGTCTTCTTTTCTTATTAAAAAACGGTTTGTGGAAGAAGAAACGCAGTTTGGGTAATAATAAGTAACAAAAAAAAAACTGACCTAGAAATAAATGTTAATTGTCTTACCTAATTATGTATTAGGTAACAATTCGTTTTTTATTTGTTCGGATTTTTCATTACTTTTGTAAATGGTAAAATTAAAAACTGCATAAATATAAAATTATGTTGCACTAAATAAATAATCTAAATAAATAATATTACATGGACATTTTAGGGTTGACTTTTTACGGTACTTAGTAGGCTGCTTAAAGGAAAGTATTTAAGAAACAATTTGAAATATAAGTCTTCATGGGAACTAAGCGTGTTGCTATAAGTTTCACCAACATCGGTTTAGTAGTATAGCCTTTAAAACATAGCAGACAGACGTACAAACTCATACATTATCACTTTAAATTATATTATTGCTTTGAAAAAATAGCATTACTACGTATTTATTGTTCCTGTTCAATAATTTAATACTACACAAAAAAATTACACGAAATGATTATAATCTAATTTAGAGGTTTTTTTTTCAATACTTTTGATTTGCTGACCTATTGTTACAAAAAAACCTTGAATCATGATAACATTTACTGAATCATTTCCTAGTGAAGTATTAGAGTGGTCGATTTAGTTAATATCAAGGACTGGCCGAAGGCATCAATTATTATTACTCATAGCTAAGTGTGTTATAACTATATGTACCAGACTTGGAATTAGTAGATAATATTATAACACAACATTTGATATTAGAAATAAGGTACTTTACATAATTATACCAATCAACCAGTAAAAATTATTATAAAGTTGGAAACCTAAAAAATTAAAAACCATTGATTAAAATTAGGCTCAGTGGAACTCTATTAACCGACTTCAAAAATGGAAGAGTTACTTTATTCGTAGTTATACTTTTTGTAAGTTTGTAACGTCAGAATTTTGTTCTGGATAAACTGAGTTTGTTGATAATATATTTTTTTTTCATTGTATTTGAAATACTTACTATCAGTTTTGGCTTAGTAGTTTTATTTAAAGTCGGTTTTATGTTTTTGTTGACAAATGACCTCAATCGGGGCATATAGCGTCTAAGAATGTTGTAATACTCGTACCACCAAACTATAACCCATGGACGCATAAAATGTATATTCTGTGGAAGGACCCATATACAACAGATTAGCAAAAAGAAGCTATAACGAAGAAACGTAGAAGAAAGTCGACATATGGGAGTAGAATTCTCTATGACTGATAAAAAATTTAATTTTAGTGACACAAGAGTAGATATCAATGAACTTACAATATCGGAAATCCGTTCAGAAATACGTTACAGGTACAGTTTTAAAGCCTATTATTATCATTATTTGTATAAGGCTTCACATAAAGCCTCCATTCACAATCCGCAATTATTTTTACCTTAATTGTTTTACAGTAACACGATTGATTATTTTTTCCCCACGAATGAGGTGGAAAATTTGTAATTAAGCAGACAAAGACCTCGAAAAACCTTCACTTTCATTAACGTTAAAATGAATTTGACGAGTTTTTGTGTTAGTACTAATAATTAATCGTTTATTTTAGGAATTTTTGTGTGAATTTGCGAATTGGAAGGACTTCTTGAAGACATCCACACGTCTAAGACGTCTACACAGAATAGAAGTGAAAGAGATGGATGAACGGAGTAGGGTGATATGAGGAAGAAAGAATTCGAAAGACTTCTAGAAGACAGTCTAAATAGAAAAGAAGTAGATAAAGAGACGGGAGAATTAAGTGAAAGGTGATATGAGGAATTACCAGATAATGCTGAGATATTCAGTTGTAAGATTGAATGGAAGGATACACATTACTAGAAACAGAAAAATTAGAAGAAGATACTGAATATCTTACAAAATCTCTTGACTAAATCTAATCTGAGATCTTAAACTTCAGCATAGGCAAGAAAACAAACAGGAAAAAAGTGCTATTGTCCCATTCAGAATATTAGAATGAATATAAGTTTATTTACGTTCAGAACATAAGTCAGTACTTCAAATTAGTCATATCGTGCAACACCTAACCAGTGCTAATAATAGGCAGGTGTAGAACTATCAATTTGTCTATAATCATAGGTCAGGAGGTCTTAGCATTTCATGTATTGCTCCAGTGAACTTTGATATTTGAACACAAAGAGAATTATTGGAATGGATTTGCTAACTTGTCAGACGTGAATTTGGTACTAATTTGTAGATAGGGATATGGACCTAGTCCTAATTATGATTCGACTAATGGAGTAAGCTTGGTTTATTTTGAATTTTGAATTCTCAAATTTAATTACTTCTCCATTTATTTCTAAAATATAAGCATTTTACATGTCATAAAACGAGTGGTACTATGGAAAATAAATTATTCTGTTAAGTAAAAATATGAATTTTCACATGATCCTAGCATGCATAAAATTATTATGTAATTAAGTAATTTTTTTATAGTTTCTTTACTGTTTGTCGAATTTCAGTCGGAGCACAAAGCAACACGCATATAAATGTTCCTTAAGGCCAAAAATATTTTTTACGTTAACTCACGTCGTCGTTCGAAAATAACAACACCAAATGGCAAATATGCTTCACTCAAAACTTACTGAAAACCTGACGTCATTTCATAAGCATAACTCCATAAAATCATAGCACGTAGCAAATTCTAAAAGTAGATCCTTTAATAAAATTTGTCCCTTTTTATCGAAATCTCATTGTAAATTCAATATTTGACGCGTTTCTATTGAACATCAGTGTATTGTTAAGAGCACAATATAAATGGTGAATTGCCTTCGAGTCTGGAATGTACTCCTGATCTTATATTTCTTTATTTGAGTGTTATGAAAGGTTTTAGTTTGATAATATTTCTATTGAATTGAGATTTTACACGAGAATAAATGTTTCAATCGAAATAACTATTGTGATCTGTTCAACTGTGCATTTAGGTAAAGTATTGCGTTTGTGGAATTCTCTGTTTTAAAACAAAGTTGAAATTATTATTTTTATGTTAAAATAAAATTCGATATTGTATATCTGCTTGTCAAGTTAATGTCGTGATAAATGCTTGTTACTTCTTTATGTGTGAAGAGCGATGTTAAACATAAGGAAATCGGGATATTGACTTGTGAAAAGCAAGTAGATCTTGTGGGGCTTTATTATAAAAAAATGTCATGTAACGATCGCCAAATGTTGTTCTCATGAGTTTTATAAAAAAAACCTAAATGTTATCTATAGACATAGAACAAAGAAAATCGTACTAACCGTTCCTAAACCTACATTTTCCTGTTATTATAGCGGAAACAGAATATTTTAAGTAATCTGTGAAAATTTCAACTGTCTACTTATCACCATTCATAAGGTGACAGATAGTCAGACAGACAGTAGAGCCTTATTAACAAAAGTGCAGTTTTTCTGAAACTCCCAAATCACTATCGCACCAATATTCTCATTACAAACCATAATTATATTCCTATTACCAAATTAACTAACACCAACACCAATCGATGTATGATAAACTACAATGATTACAATAATAGCTAAAATAAATAAAACGTTCTCATAATTATAGGCTGCGGGCCCTTTATTTTCTCCTCAATGGCCACAATTACACACTTGTTTACTGCGAGGTGCGGTAACTATTGTGAGTAACATTACATGTGCTGGTTAGTTACGTTAACACCCTTTGTAATGGACTAGTTATTTATGACTGTAAGTATCTAGCGTTTAGTATTTATTTTCTTGGATTGGATTAGCACGTGATAAAAGATTTTTTGTTTCTTCTAGAGTTGTGTTGTAATTTCTTGTGTACAATGTTGTAATGCTTACCTGAATATGTCTTCAAGGATATTTTTTCTTTATTTGAATTTAAGTTTTCGCTTGTTTCGAGCTTCTTTTAATTTTGCTCCAATCATCCCACAATCAATATTCAAAGGGTAATCTATGTATTACGGGTATCAGAATTATAGAAGCTATCTATGGGGTTTGACACTTGACTGAGCTAAAAAAATATGTTGTCTTTCGTATTTTGTAGTACTCCGTTCATCATAACTTTCTCAAAACGTCCGTATGGTTCTTAAAGATCAACCATGCATAACCAAACCTCTTTAAAGCATCAAATAATCCATCATAAGGTGTTGAGAGTAGCAAAACCCATTAGCATCCCTCAGGGAGGTACATTTGGGCCCGTTCCCATTATCCTATAAATCACATTCGCGTTGGCTACTGAAATAGCTCCATTGCCTTTCGTGCGATTTATAAATAGGGATGAATGAAACATTCGAGTAATCGACATAGTAACAGCATATTTTGATTCAACTGTTAATGGTTGTGGAACACGTGATCCTGTGATTTGAAAGGTAAGCTATGGGATTCTAGGTACATATTATGTGCCATATACCGGAAGGATAAACAAAAAGCCATTTTTACAGTGTGATGGCTTAGCAGATAAAGTAAAATTGAAGCTAAAAGCGTAACATAAACTTTTATTTCATCGATACCTGAAACGAACAAAAGACGAATTAATGCTACTGTCTAATTTACTAACGAACACATGGATTTCAATACATTTTAGAAGCTAAAAGCAATAACATAAGTTAAGAAAACCTAATTCAGAACTTACTAGACACCATTTGCATATAACGTTATCCTGAACATCGGTGTGTAACAATAAATTGAGCAACATTCACGCCCTAATCTTGTAAACCGTGAACATAACATTACAAACTTCAAACGCTAAGTTCCCACAATCTGATATGTTATTAATTAATAAACGCAACTCGCAGTAGATGGCGCCACCGAGCAAACTTTCGACGCGCGCCTAAAGTTGTCCGAAGCTGCGCCTAGTTTTAGAACTATCGCGCTATTACAGCCGGGGCTGCGGATTATTCACACCTCAGGTAACACGAATTAGTTTTAAAAGGTATGATGTTGTGTAATTTGTTAGATAGTGCAGTTTTAGGTAATAGGTAATAGCCTATTTGTAGCTCAGGTCGATAATAGACACATAAGCTTATTACGTAGATGCGTAGTGCACAACTCTTGTTATAAAATAAATTATAAAGCCTTCGGTAATTGATAGAAAGTGTTCACTGATCGAATGTCAAAAGGAAAAAGAATTAAGAAACATTATTTTGTGTTAATATGCACGAAGCCTAGAGTTTAATTTTGAATTAAATTTGAAACAATTGAAACAAGTGCCTGCATAGCTGAACTACGTAAAACGTATCTTATAAAAACCCCTGTACAGCTAATCTTCGTCCCGAAAAAGCAAACTGAAAACCAAAAAGCAAGGCTCGATTAAAAGTTTACAGTTATTAATTAATAATTATCAGAAAACAAACTTTAATTCCGCAAGAGAAGTTTGAGAGCGTCGCTCACCACACGAGCGAACATATTATTCACACCTAGGTTTCATATAATTTGGATGCAAGTTATTGAAAACTTTTCCAGTTTATGCCAAGCTCTGAGAAGAGTGGTGAATATTTTAAAGGATGTTGTAATGGGAACGAGATTACGGGTTTTTCGGTAATGAGCGATTTTGATGTTCTTAAGTGTACGTTATAATTTGCATCTAGGTGCGTACTTTAGGAGATTTAATATTGGGCAAATTGATATGGGAGGACAAGATTTAGTATTGACATGTTTAGAAGGTCTGATAGCTATCAAAGAATAAGGCTGTAGTAAAGTGCATCATACAGTTCAGCTGATCCCGATAAGACTGAAGGTTAACCACAATATATTACTGGAAAAGACTATTGAGAAGAAGCAGATCTGAATGACATTCACAAATCAGACACAAATAATAAAATCAAAAAACTTCGTTCAATCGAAACATGATTGTAGTCGCAAACAAAAAAACCAGTTACTGCCAGTAGTGTCAATACGAAACTCAACAATATAAAATCCATTTAATTTAGAACTAGGTTCACAGCAATACTGTATAGTAGTGATGTGGACTCTGTACATGCACAGCTATGAACTCAGTGGTCTAATTTCCCAACGGGCGCATTCGATTTGTTGAACTATCGTCAATGCTAAATTCACAAAGTCAATATTTCCGAAAGTTTCGATATTCTATGGAAAGGTAATAGGTTTCGATGGAGGTTAATAGTCCCCTTGTTTTGTGATTGAATAGATAATCGGGATTTCCTTGGGATTGGGTTGATTGACGTGTGGCTTCGGATGGTAAGGTACTCACACGACTTATGTAACTTAGGGGAGTGCAGAGAATTTTAATGTTTGTCATGTAAAAATCATTATGAAATGCCATTGAACATCTTATAGCATTAGCATTATTTAGACACTAAGCTTGTGTAATAGCAACTGGTCGAGATTTCAATTATTTTCGTTGCTTAACTTATTAATGTTTTTTTGTAGAACTTGTGATTAATTGTCTTGCTGGGCAAAGGCCATTTTTTTGTTCTTCTAGACCTCTTCTGAAGTGTCACGATTTCTGGCCATATGTTTAAAAATATAATAAGAACTTTCAAGAAGGGTAAGCAACTAGCAATGACTAAGAAGAATAGTTATATTATCATTACTATATTGAACATCCGTCAGCACTAGAGGGATGTTCCATATGAAATAAATTCAGAATGCTCTGTGTAAGCAAAATTGTATTTGATTATGTGTGTACCGTACAATGCTTATGATAGGTAAAATGATGATGTATCATCAAAGACACGTCAATCCGGTGATATACTTGATACAGTATAATTATTATGAGGTTTAGCGTTTTGTTGCTATGTGAATTTTATTAGGCTCCGAAAATAGAAGGTGACGTTGCGCCTATGGCTGCGCATCAAAATTGCTTCAACAATATCAAAAAAACTTAAACATAGCTTTAGTCCATTATGTGTTAAAATTGAAAGTTTCAAATCCCAGGGTTCATTGTTTCGAAGACGATCTAAAAGTGTAATGGCAAAATGAGCGTAGTATTTGAGTTGTAGTTCAAAACGGCGCCCTACCTTAAAACAATGCCGTACCAACTGTTGCTGATGAGAAATATTCGAGGAATTTGTGAGATAATTTATTAGAGTCGTCGTTATCATTTATAATTTTGCGGACAGAGAGAAAAACAAATTTGTTGTTTGTTTAGCAGTGAGACGTATATTGTCTGGTATTATAGTCAAAATAATACCTACAATTTTATGTTGAAAAATAGCCAAAAGTCTTTGAGAGTTTGCTAAAAAATTAAATAGTTTTATGGCGTATTTATAAATCTTACATTAACTGACTGATTGATGAAATTGAATACCACTGCATCCTGTGGGACAACAAAACAACTCCGACGGTTTCAAAAACTATGAAAAGCTAGGCAATACGTAAAACTGCAAACAAATCCATCACAAAAGCGATACAATGGTGGAGGTAAAATTTGCGGTGAAAATTTCATCCCCCAGAGTTTTATAAATCACTTCTATTCCAGAATAAACTCGCCTGCCATTCACAAATAGTACAATATCTCACGAACTCGATCCACTGCTCAGTATTTGAGTTACCTGCTAGTAAATACAGCCCGAGTTTTGACACGAAAAGCCTTTCCAAATTAGATTTAAAGTGTAAGTGAAGTACTTTCGAGGCACAATAGCCGGATTCGAATGCGAGTTCATGAAGAATGTAGGATTGTCGGAGTTACATACATTCTGTACGAGGAAAGTGTTTTGTTTAATGTTGCTATGGTTTTGGATGTCAAGGATTTGAGATACAGTTGCGTTATTTTGTTAGGATTTAAAAGTTGTGTTACCAAAACATTTTAATTTCGGTTGGTGGAAACAGATTGTTTAAAGTTTGGTCAAAAACTGACATGACTGATGTGGATCTAATTGAATTTTATCCGAAATCAATCTTTTGACCAAGATTCTTGTTGCTATGATGTTTCATTTGATTATAAAAGTGGTTGGGAAAAAATAACCAAGCATATTATACCATATCTGAATTTGATACGATTTACCTTTTACCTCACTTCAATTCTATTCACGCCATTCACAGTACATCCGATATTCTGGTACTACAGATTCTATAAACTAATCTACCAAAACACTAATCCGATATAACTCAAATGAATTGATTTATCTATGTCAAAGGGAGAATCAGGAGCTACCATTAGTCATTAGATCCATCCATCATTTTGTATGATTAAAACTAGCTGATCAATCACTTACGTTACGAAAATGTTAACGTGTTTTCCATACATGATTGGCTACAAAGATATCTGGTGTTTGCCTTGTGGGTATTTTGTTTTATATGTTTTTTTCATCTTATTTACTGTCTCAAACAATATTTCGAAATCTAATATATAAAGTTCCCGTGTAACGATGTTAGTTACCGTACTCCTCCGAAACGGCTTAACCGGTTTTTTTCAAATCTTATAATGCGTATTCAGAAGGTTTGAGAATCGACTAACATCTGTTTTTCATACCCCTAAGTGATAAGGGTTGCTCACACTAAAAAAAATATTTTATTTTTTGGACGAAATTGTTTGTTTTTATATTTTTTATAATGTGGCATTAGAAATACATAATAATATATAATCTGTTTCTAATATAGTACCCACTTTTAAACTATAACGTTACTTTTAGTAGTTTATTTATTTTTTCTCTTTATTAAGGTATTTAGTAACTAATTAATTATTGCACGGAGCAGACTTCGCTTAGATCAGATCTTAAAAAAGTTTGGTTTTTTAAATTTGTTTCCATAACTTAGTTTTTGTTGTATCTGAAAATGTTACTTAATACCTCGTCTTGTCTTTATGATTAAATGTAAATAAAGAAGTTCCTTCCTTTTTAATAATATTTAAGTTATTGTTGCATCTTTGATGAGACCGGAAAATAAAGTTCTTCTTATATTTATCACCCCATTTCCACCTAGTTCCAAGATTTGTTCCATTATCTTTTAAGTTATTGTTTTGGCTTATACTTAAAATTCTATCTACAAGCACTACGCTTGTTGTCTTATCGTTTTGGTCTGGATTTCTAAATAAAAGTCTAGTTTTAATTTATAGAACGACTTAATGAAATTTATTGACTTGGTTCCCAGCACGAATAAATTATTGAGTTTTGTGGTTAACGCCATCACGAGGAATGTAAAACTAAATTCTGGATTCGTTTTAGTTTAAAATTAAATAATAAACTTGATCTTATCTCTTGTTGTAGAATAATTTATTTTATATTTATAACTTAGCTTTAGTGCGCGGCTTCGTTCGGCATTACTGCTCTGCTCTTTTCAATGTGATGATATAAATAATCTATTGCCTTCCTCAATAAATGGGCTGTCCTAGTACTGAAGGTTTTTTCAAATCATAACCGCAGTTCCTGAGGTTAGGGCGAAATTAAAGTTATCCTTTCGTATATACTACCTCCCTAAATCATCTAGGTCACATAACTATCTAAGTTATGTACCCCAATCATTACACCTAAAACATACTGTTACGACTTAGATATGATCAAACAAGAAGTCGCTTCACAAACTACAATGAAAGATAAAAACAAACACGAAAAAGGAAACAAATTAAGAAACAACCCCATTTATTTTGGGAACCGATCAAAGATAGTCCGGAATCAATAAAGATATAAGTCGCCATCGCTAAGAATACAAATCCATCACTATTTCAGCACTGTCACTGCCCAACTGCCCAAACTGGCCGATATTGGACCACCCTTTTCAGGCTAAGCCTTTGTTTAATATTCACGTGAACAGTCAAAGCCTTACATGAGCTTTACTTTTATATAGTTTTCTTTGTGATACAAATATGTGAGCTATTTTTATTTTCAGTAAGTATTTCGTTGTGTTCAACAATTTCGTCTAATGTTGACAGTTTTCGGAGGAAGGGTAAGTATGCGGATTATTTTGGACGAAAATAGTGACTTGATGGTATGGGAATTATTTAAGGAGGTAGTAAAGTTTCTTAAGAGTTTTCGGCCTTCCTTGAATTGGATTTATCCTGTGGAAGAGAAATGTTGCTTTAAGCCATGAACTGCTTCCACAACCATCGATATTACTCCAAGGCGAGGTAGTACCTCTTCGGTCTTGTTGGATTGCCGTTCCATCGTCCACCATCGTGCATTAAATGCTATGACGAAAATCATCCAGGACATATAACGAAGTATAAATAATTAGTTCGTACATTTAACGTTGCCCTTTTCAGATTGTTTTACCTCATCATTATTAAAGTCTAAATCTGTTTCATGGAGATAGGTCCGAAAATAAAACTCTAAAAGTTTCGAAGGCAAGAAAAATACCTAATTTTTCCTTTAGATATTTCATCTGTTTTTTCAGGCTTCCCGAAAGTCAATAGCACCGGTCTCGGTGAAGTTTTCAGTATTTAAAGTTCAGACTAAGTTGAATTCTGTGAAACTTTGTCTGTGTTATCAAATAGTTTTATACTTTGAGGCTTTGCTGAAGTATTTTTGAGGAAACTTAATTGGTGCAATTTTGCTTGTGGCTATGCTTTTAAAAATGTGCCTTACAAAGAGCATGAAGTATTATTTTTACTTCTCAATTTCCTTTCAAGCAAAGTCACTAAGTGTCCCTCATTAAGTGTCGCTGACTTGTTCTGTTTCTGGGTTTTTTGCGCATGTACAAAAAAAGCACTCGTATATCATATAAATGCATGTCCTACGCAGAGATCGAACCCACGAATCGTCATGCAGTGAGATTGGCGTGGTCACTCGTGCAGACTACTGTACACGTGCACGTGAGTTTCACTTATTAAATAACTTTAATGTATTTCAGCGGTCCGAACAGCGTTGGCCCTTGTAGGAATGTTGCTGGTCTAAGTGAAGTTTAAAAACATTAACATCTGATTCCAAAACGTCTTTATGGAAGTCAAAATTATTCAGACTAGGGTACAAAGTATTCGCTTTTTAAACGTCAAAAAAAAACAATAGATAGTACCCCGTATCGCCTTCCCTCGCCACTTCCTAGGACCAAAGTATCCCGTTCATTGTATTGAATTTTAGCTCCGAAGACAAGTGAACAAACAAACAAAGCGAGGAAGTGAATACTAAAGATAGGTGCTTACTCTTAATGTACCTAATATCAAGATTTATTGCGGAAATCTCAAATCTTGAGTTTCAATCTAGTGACATTATACATTGCGTGCTCAGTACGTATTACAAGTCGGTATGTTAATACAATACCGTGATTGTAACACAAAAAACCCCTGAGCCTCATCAACATCTATGTAATATGGTAATTAAAACGAACGCGCAACGTACGCTAGCGCCCATATAATTTGAATTCATTATGTTCTCTTTAATTAAATTACCTTACTAATTGAGTATTTTGTTCGCGTTGCTACTTTTACTGATCAGAGTGAATATTTTTGGGAGTTTTGGGTGTTTTTTTTCGGACACTCGGTCCACGATAATACTGCGTTACCCTATGCTGAGATCAACGTGGTTAGCAAGGACAGTTTGTAACTTCTTAGTGATATAAAAAGGTGTTTCAATATTTGAGCTACTCTGATTTAACGTCACCATTAAAATGTTGTTATTACCAAAATCAGAATCTTTTTCTGTCAAGTCAATGTACCTAGGCCGTTTTTCAGGTACTTTTAAAACGTTGTAATAATGACTTTAGTTGCGCAGTTTCAAAATGCCGATCCCAGAATCTGTAAGTTCCGAGTTCCAAGATAAAGTATAAAGATTCACATTTCAAATAAAATCTTTAATGCATCTCCAAAACCATGAGGCTACATTAGAAAGTGTAAATAAGAGGGTGCATAACACGTTATTGGAAGGCAGTCGGGATTACAGAAAACCATTAGTTACTTTTGCAGTGTGGAAGCGAGACAGCGCACTACAGACTGTAGAGCAGTGTCTGTATCAGTCTTACTTTAAGAAGTGATGGTAGGCCCCCAGACCCTAGTTATGTGTACCCTCAGTACATTACACCTTCATATACAAAAGCGTATGTCTCAGGACAGTTGCCTCTTCTAATTAGTCTATTGCTGCCTAATAACTGAAGGAGATGTTTAGTTGACACGATTTCGACATGAATTCTTAAATTGAATGATTAATCTGTGTTGGTATTGAACAGTTAGTTATTTCCATAGAATGTGCGAAAGATGCATTAAGGCCTTATTTCTAGACACAACTAAATTGAGGATAAAGTACAAACACTAAATAAATACAAATAAAATACTGGTTATAAACGCTACTCGCCATACCGTAAGATGTGTCACGATACATCAAAAAAATCTCTCAGTGCCTTAAGTAGCTTAGTAGCCATAGTCAGGAGTAGAAGGTTCTAGTCCTTTCTAAATTTTACCATTGTTATTGTATTTGACTATCAAATCATAATTACAATAAAAATAAATTGGCAAAATTTGAACCCCTCCGACATCGTATCGTCCCCGTTTCGCGAACCCTTACTAAGATCGGAATCTTATTAACAGCAGGGCGTATCCATGTGACGTGTTCACTACGAGATCTTATTATTGGACATAACCGCTTAATTCGCTTACTTGATTGCTCTGCGTTACTGCAAGCACGTGTGGAGCCTGAATTTGGGGGAAGTCATGATTATTACTGTACTGTTCAGATGTTCTGTTAAAATTTCAAGTAGATACTCATTAGATGTGTCGAATGGCTGCTTTGGGGTTATATGTACGGATTTGTGTGGACGTAGGTGCAGGTTCGATGGTCAATTGTCCAAGTACTATTATTTTATACTTTTCTACTTGAATGATATATTTTACTTGTTATTACGTGTATGTTATTACGAAAATAATTCGTAGATAAAAAATCTAAGGTATGATAAGATAAATTGGATTTTAATAGGTGAGTTGTAAAAACGTTTCGCTGGTTCGATCCCCGCATAGGACAAGTATTTGTGTGATGAATTCAGCGAATGCGTGTTTTGAGTTCATCTTTGTGAATGTGACTTGAATGGTACTGAAATACACGCATCGACGCCAGGGTTAAATTACACAGGGGGGCAAACACTTTTTTTTACTAAATTTGCAATATGATCCGCTTCGCAAACAAGAAATATATAGGAATAGTTACAACGATACATTTAGGATTCCAAAAAAATCACATAATATTACAAAGGTTCGGTAACAGATTCGCGCTCATTTTTCAGTAACGGCTGGTATAAGTCATTGCGTAGCTTGACCCTATTTTAGGTCACTTATCATCTCGGAAGGTATAATTCTATAACATGTGACATGTTTTGCATGTCTCGTTGCAATGTTTCGCCATTCTTCAAAATCCTATCTCTTTTTAATTACACTTATATTATGGTAGAAGGTAAACCTCTTACTTAGATGACTGTCAGTGCGTCCGTCTTCGGGATGAATCTCATGCATGATGATAGCTGAATAATTTAAACATTTTCGATGTATTTCTGAATAAAGATAAAAATCAAAGTTAGGCAACAATTGCCCGGTCATAAAATGTTTGAGGGTGCCAAAAAAAAGGCTATCGACGAATTTTGATCTGATTTCAACGAATTTCCTTAACCTAAGTCCATGTCTTCGGAAACATCTATGTCGCGAGTGTCCGAGTCCTCAAACATAGTGTACCGTATATTTTTTTCTAATTTACTTCCATCGACCACCTTCAGAAAAAAACAAGTGCATTCAACGCATAGCCTCTTTCGTTATACACATAAGCCCGACGAATGCTGGCTTCTTAAACCCTTTCCCACTGGCATGGACAAACGGGCACAATAACTTATGCGACTAACACCGCGGAAGAAGATCCATCCTTCTGAATATACATCGCATTTTAGTGTAAATTTTATTCGGGTTAAGAAATTTTCTTGTGTGGAAAGAAAGGTGTTTATTTTTTTTGGTGCTTTTTGGATTTTTTGGGTAATGTTTGTGTTTGGTTTTGCGGATGTTGTGTTTACATCGTATTGGTTGATATATTTCTGGCTGAGCAGTTTATTTTCGAACTAACTGTTAATGAAAACTGCTTCTAGGACTTTTCTTAGCTGTAAGACAGTAATAATTAGAAATCCCAGATGGCAAAAAAATTATTCCCCACAATTTTTAAATGGCGCGACCGATGTTTCTCAAACACTTCTTAGAACACTTGAGCATAATAATTCCGATTTTAAAGCATAATGATACCACAGACAGACAGTCAGACAGAAAGGCACGTTAAATTGAATACTCCTCTTTTGTCTCAGGAGTGAAAAAACAATATATATTATTTATTTTAGCATGTTTTTCTTATTTATTAATAGTTATTAGATTCACTTTGAGATTTCGAACTAATATCACTTATCCAAATAGCGATTTGTCCCGAAGCATTGACAACATTCAAGACAAACAAAACTCTTTTCCACAAAAATTCTGATAAGAATTTAATCAAAGCCATATACTTGTTTTAAAAGTGCCACTGTCATGTCACACGGTCATGTCACGAAACGATGTTACGATACTTTTATTTACTAAGTTTGTTATTATGTATCGAGTTATCAATTTCTTATAATTATTTAGACGAACTTACAGAACGAAATCTAAATAAATTTGGGCGTAATGTGAGGAGAGACAGAGAGAGAAAGGTGAGACGGTCAAAAGAACGGAAGAGTCTGATACGTCAGGAGTATGATTATGACAGGAGTCCAGTGGAGTTTGATGTGGCAAGTTTTATACAACCGGAGGAAGAGGCCGTTGAAGATGACGAATCATTTAGACACCGCAATAAGAAAAGGTAAGTATTATAAGTGATGTTAGCAGAGGTATAGGTTTACTCCCTTATGGTTTTTATGAATTTAGTGCTATAGTATTGTGCTATATAGACAGAGAGGCCTGGATGAGAAAGAAGGATGCCTTTGCCCAACAGTGGGATCTGGAACAGGCTTAGATAAATCTTTAATACAATTGTGTATACTTCACAAAATATGTTAAATAAAGGTCCTAATTTTTTTTGTGGCTTGGTTTTGATAATCTATAGACAATGCCCAGTCACTGCTATTCTATAAAGTTAATATAAGTAAGTGCTAAACTAAAATAATATTCATCTTTTCAGGCGACGTACCTCAAAAAGTTTCGATTATGGTGCCATGATCGGTTTTAATGTTGACGAGGGTAATAGAAAAAGGGAGAAAAGCCCTGACTACCTAAACATCGGTGACAGTAATCCAGATTTGAACATGAACCCGCCACTATTCAAGGACGCAATCAATCCAAAACATGTGAATTATAACTCGTTAGATGACTTGCACAGTGAAAAGTATGGACATGAGAAATTTAGAAACATTTATAAAGATGATCTACTAATGGACCAAAATGTAGTGCATAATCATGAAAAGAAATGGTAAGTAAAAAACTTTACTTCATCGGCCTAAACTTTTCCCAACTATGATGGGGTCGTCTTCCAGTCTAACCAGATGCAGCTAAGTTAAAGTGTTTTACAAGCAGAGTCTGCCGATCTGACTGACCCCTTTGATGTTTTTTGCCACGAGTAGTGACTAGTATTACAGCAATTAATACATGAGGCAAGAATCAAAACGGTAGTCCTAAGGATATTTATGGAATTATGGAAACCTTAATTTATGAGATTGTATTTTCACTATTCGATAAACTTTAGGATTAGGAGGGTGAACAATTTTACTGCATTGCTGATATTGATACTCCGTATTTGATTTCAATCATTGTTCATTATGTAACACAGTGTATTATTGTTTCAGTACACTCAAACATATAAAGTTCCCGTTTTTTTCCCATAACAAATCAGAGATCACGAAGCCGAAGAGAAATAAAAAGAGAAAACTCTTTTGCTTCAATTGTCCAAAGAAGGACGAGCATCGTCTCAAAATTCCGGATTTCAACAAGATAAGTGAAGACCCAGTGATACAGTTCAAGGTCAAGAGGTCTTATGAACAGAAGCTGTGTCCGTCTTGCAGGAAGTTGTTCGTGAGTGGCATGGACCCAAACGAGAGACGCAAGAAAACACCGAAACGAATCATACACAACAGTAGACAGTACTATCAAACAAATTTTCCTGAAGTGAGATTAAAAGAAGATGTAAAAAGTATAAGAAAGAACGTTGCATTTTCAGAAGGTGCTGCTTTAGACGACGGAGACAGAAAGAGAAGAGGCGTGGAGGCTGATAGAGAGAGGCAATTGAAAGAGTTAGAGGCGGTTCAGAGGAAAGTAGATAGTGTGGAAGTCGTTGTTCCTACGTTCGACAAGCCATCCGAAACGTAGTAAAGAATAGTCTTAAAGTAATGTATTGTTTAAAATGTATGCTTATTTTAGAGTAGAAGAATTTACATTATAATAAATATTATATTTTGTATACTTTTGAGTCTAATTGTAGAAGGTCATTGTAGATAAATCTTCCGGCATAATTCGACAATTACAATGTACTTTCATTTGTTTAACGTGAATTTTACTTATGATCTATTTTAGAATAGGCAATAAAGGCAAATATTCTTTTAGTACCTTTACGAGGCAACTATACTCGAGTCTTTACAAAAAGAAAAATAGCGTGCAATTTCGAGTTGCAATATATCGAGAGTCTACATCATTGTCTCGCATGGAAATATGATTTTTCCATCTCCACATTCTCACCGTAATATGCATAGGTTTTAAAATATATTGTTATTATAGATTCTTAAACTCTTCCTGTAAGAGAATTTATTTTACGAAGACGTGGACTTGTTTGTTTTTATTAGTCCTATTTTATCGAGATGAAATGTGTAAATGAGCATCTCATGCACCCAAATAATGAAAAAAGTAAGAAAAACATAAATCATTTAATTAAATTTAAAATCTTCTGTCTTCGTCTCACACGCCAAACATATTTGCTCTGTTGTGTAGGGACCATCTGTAACGAGAAGAAAAAATATCAGATAAGTTTAAAAGTAATTTACTCAAGATTTCCCCTTCCTATCAGGCCGCGGGTAAATAGCAATAATTTATGTCTGTTTCGAAATAATTAAGGTAAAGGCAAAAGTAATTAAAATCTTCCGAAAGCTGCTCTACTTGTTAATTCAACTTGCGAGTTTGGATCGTGTTTAAGCTGACTAGTAGATGCCTGCCGTGTTACTTATATCTCAGCTACTTAAGGCCACAGAAGCACAAAAACTTTTAACGGGAAATGTTACATGAATACTTAATCACGTCAAATAAGAATTATTTAAGAAGTATTTCAAATTTTAGGAGATTCTAGAAGTATCATAGGAATACTGGCCATTTTACCATGTTCTAAGAATCACTCCTGTTATTACATGGTGTACAATAAAGAATATTCTAATGTAATATAATCTTATGTTAGCTTTTTTAAGAGCAGTATGAAAAAAAAAGCATTGCGGTAACCCTTATGAAATTAGGAAGGAATTTGGGGAAAGAAAAACATCACTTACCGATACTAAACCATTGAGTGCTAGGTAAGCCGCTTTCTAGCCTTGCTGATACTATGGCTTCTCTCATGGCGATAGGAATTGATACCGTCATACATATTGGAGGCTCACTGCATGCTGTCAAAATAAAAGTTTATCAGTTAGATCAAGGTAAATCAAGTATTAAGAATCTGTGATTTTTCAATGTACCGAATTTTTCCTAAGATTAAAGTTGGATTTAAGAAAATGTATCTTTATTAAGATACCTTAAAAGTTTTGAAGTTCAAGAGCAACGGAAATCTCAACTCCAAATTTCTCTTCGACATTTTCCCAAATAGGTACACAATTTACGAGACAAATTTTAAACATTTCAGAAATAGCTTAACCTATTTTATATACATTACTAGAATAAAGTAGATCTTGCAAGCTGTCGCTATCGGGGGCACTGTGCCAAGGAAGTTAACAGCAGCCCCTTATCCTTATTTCTCACGGTTAAAATACTAATCTCCCACTAGAAATTGTTTTAGAAAAGCATTTTCGAGCATTTCTCAAGTTTATTTTTTGTTTTCAATGGCATTCATTGTTGTGTGACAACACTATACAACTTCATACCATATTAATGGTCGACTATGTATATTTTTAGGGAAATGTTTCCCTAAACATTTGTTTTTGGTATAAAAGTTAAAAAGATTGTTACACTAAAGAAATGAGAGACCTTTTTATAGCAGTCGGCAAGCAAACCTGTATAATAACATGTTTATTAAACACTGGCTTGTAACCAAGTACCTTTGGAGCCAAAAATTGGTTTCGTAGAATAAGATTTCTTTCTCAAATATATTCTAAAATCTTGTGGTATGTCTCTCGCTTGTGGTACAAAGTAGTTCCAAGTACGATCTGTCAAAAGTTCTCCTGTATTGGAATCGTAAACCAGTTTCTCGCTGGTCCAGTATCCAAGTCCCATGACGAAGGCACCTTCAACCTGAAATGTAAATATTACAAAGATATACTCCTATTAAGTATGTTAAACAAAATTAATGTTACGTGCAAGTGATAAGAAGCAGTAATGTTCTATCATGTGAACCGAACGTTGCAATAGAGATGGAAGAAATTTCTCAGCAAACGGAAATATCGCTAAGTTTATAAAAAGATTTTAAATACCTGGCCAATATCAATCGCAGGATTAATACTTCTGCCTACATCCTGCAGTATATCCACTCTTAATATCTCAGATTCTCCCGTCAACACATCAATCTCTACTTCAGCCAGTGTCACTCCATAAACCGTATAATTCTGAATATCATTTTCTCCTGTGAAACCGTGAGCTTGCAGATCGACATACTTCTCAAAACTTTTCTTTATCAATTCTTCCCAAGATGGGTTCTGCATTTGTTTTCTGATTGGCTCGAGTCTCGCTAGCAACTGTACACAACATTTTTCTACTCCCATGATAATATTTTGAGTCGTGAGACTACCTCCAGATACATTTGAATTTGGTGATACAATAGTATTGTTTTCTTTGATAATTATTTTATCTATTGGAACACCTAGCATGTAGGCTGCAATTTGTGCCGCTTTAGTATTAATTCCTTGGCCTATTTCTGCACCCCCATGACTTATAACAATTGTTCCATCGCCTTGAAACACTGCGAGGTTGACGTCGAAGTACCTTGCATAAATATGTTCCCATCTAAGAAAAACAAACCTTAGACCTCGTTTCTTCCACCTATTTTCCATATTAAATCTATTGACCGTTAACCTTCTTGTTTCATAATCTGAATTTGTTTTCAGTGTTTGGTACATTTCTATAAGGTCACTGTGTTTTGGGTCTAAATTTTTTAAGCGTATCTGGACTGGATCTATTGATAGTTCATAAGAAATCTGTTCCATTATTAGTTCAACCACAGCTATTTGTTCCATAGTTCCTTAAATTGCAATCAGAGGAAAAATTAGTACTGTAAATATGAAAAAATAATATACTATAGTCAATTTCTCACCTGGTGATCTTGCCCATGTGTTTTTAGCAGTATCTGTGATAGTATCGATACATTTGTGATTCCATATAGTGTCATTGTAGCAATTGTTATATTCGATGACCCCAAAATCCGATATGATTTCATTGCGCTCGTAACCATTGTCTTCATAAACATCATGATTGACATATTGAATAATGCCATATTTATTGACACCTGCCTGAAAAAAAACTCTTATCGGTAAAAATATTTTTCTAACTGAGTATCATAATTTAAGTTTTGTTTGAAATCTTACTTCGAAGTTGCTGGAACAAGGAAACCGTTTTCCTAGGGCTCTTGTGTTGGTCTCTAAAGGATGTATAATCCTGCATGGAATATTCAACTTCATTGCTACCAAACTAGTTGCTACTGCTGTTTGTATGATCCGTGATATCTTGATGCCAAACGCGCCACCAATACGACGAACATGGACGTCGATCCTAAAAATAAATGTGTTCTGAATAATTTTAACGACAAAATTCTCATGAGACGTGTACTCGATTGATTTGGATAAAAATAAATTTGTTTTTTATCACTATAATTAATATTAAGTCGGTACACTGTGTTATTTGCTCATTATCATTAAGTTAAAGTGACATTAAGGATGTACTTAACAACATCCTGTGTAGCTTGTTAAATGTTTTATTACTGTTTTCTTTTTCATCCGTAAGAATTTGAATACCTGCTCTGATCAAGTTTTAATGCTCTTGAAACCATCAACTGTATGGCTGAAGTCCACTGAGTAGTTGCGTAGACAGCTAATCCTTCTTCACTGGGTTTACTCACACTAACCAACGTCTCCAATGGAAAGTGGTATTGTCCGTAAATAGTATTATCTCCTTTGACTACTTTGGCTATATCCTGACCTCTATGGGTAGCTCTAATTTCTTTGTTTAATTTATTCCGTTTAGGATCCTTTTTAGCCAATTTCACATCAACAACTGGTTTTCCGACATTAATATATTCAATTTTGACAAAGTTGGCAGCTAGGTTAGCTGTCTCTTGACTATCGGCAACTATTAATGCTACAGGTTGATTGTAATATTTGACGTCACCGCTACAAAATACTTCTTCATTCATTTGGTAATTTTCATCTTCTGCTGGAGTAAAGGAATTTAAGCCAGGAATATCTTTTGCCGAAAAGAAAGCTATAACTCCTGGGTGATTCTGTAACAAACACTCCAAAAATTTAGCTGACGATACTGTAAAGGATGAAGTATTTAATTGAAATATTAAAATAAAAACTGGCAGTGTGTTTTAAAAGTCAGATTATTATTTTTACAAATTATTTATTATAATCATTATACACTTGCCAGAGCTTCTGTAGCATCTATAGATGATATTTGACCCTTTCCGATAGTAGACAGGACAAATGCAGCGTAAACCTCATTAGGGAATGGCGGAATATCATCTGTGTACATTGCTTCACCTGCACATTGAATCTGAAAAATGTAATTACTTTGTTTCACTTCTTCCACTCATTACTAAAAATTCCATGAAATGGTTTTAGGTAAGAACTTTTTTCTTTGTAAAAAATATTTGAGATGCTCAAACGACGATTTAATTTTGTTTCTTCTTTTTATATGTGCCAAACCATCGAGCGGCGGTTAATCCTGAAACATTGCTAGGAAACACTGTTCTAGACCAAACTATTCAGTTGAGTGTTCTCTGCATGTATAATGCTTTAGTTAATACATACCAGTCCTTCCATCTTCGGTATGGGCTGGTTTAGTGGCCATGTGCTGGGATCAGTCTCATACATTTGCTGGCCCTTAGAAACTGGTCGAGATTCATGAATTTTAATTCTTCCTGATTTGTACCTTGGATGAATGATGGACTCTGGACACAGAGTTAATAACCCCTGAAATTAATTAATATTTAATTTAACACTGAAGAGTTAAAGTTGCTTCATTCTGATAAAGATTGTAACAATAAACTTGTTCTTGTAGCACATCATAAAATACGTTGTAACCAAGTTCCAACTTTACAACTTTGACGTAATTTAATTCATGCTTAATAATACTATCGAGCAGTTATAATTCTACTCCTACCTTATAAAACAGCCCTAAAGCCAACTTTTTTCTATAAGCAACAGATTCTTCAGGTGGATTTTCAGTTACAACTAGTTCATCTTTTAAAGAATTTATTGCAGCTTGTAAAGTTTCGTTTTTAAACAACGGTTTCCCTATAAGAAACCTTTCGGTTGATGAAGCTCTGACAAACGATGGTGATAATCCACCGAACACTATTCTTGCTTGAACTGCTATATTTTCTGGAGTCAATTTATATAAAAATCCTGAATTCACTATTGCGTGTGCATTTTGAGACCGTGGCATCACCTAAGAAGAGAATTGTAATTGTATGAGTCGCAAATATCAATATTGTGCCTTCAAATTAAGAGTCATTTAAGCTGTCTCTACTCGTGTCAGTTCTTACCCTGGCTTACCTTGAAAGTCGTGAGTCTATACGTTTTGTTCAGCGGTGGTAGCATCACATTTTTAATAAGTTTCTTCTTCATGTCCATTTTTAGGAACTGCGTCATTGTTACAATTTGTGCGTTATTATTTGAAAACACTGAAAAGAATATTTTACTGTGTTAGAATAAGATTCAAAGTATTTTTGTGTGTTCATAATTATTTTGATGATTTTTCTTGGCTTGAAAACTACAAGTATTCCTATCAAATAAATTAACGCAACGTTCAACTAAATAATTTCTCTTTTCCATTTCGTAAAAAAACGACTCTGGAATTCTATCCAACGACTAAGGAAATCATTCCTTTTGTGCCGGAGAATTCTCAAACATTCGACGCATTTGCACAACACAACTCTAACTCAGATCTAGCATACGTTCACAAAATGCTTGTTACGCGGGGATGTTACCTGCGCCACGTCGCCCACAGAGGGTTTGGCGTGACGATTAATAATTATAAACAAAAAAAACTTACTGATGGTTAACTGTGCACCAACTGTCTCAAACAAGAGAAATATATCAGACTGAAACTCATTGTGCCTATGTTTTGTCATCAAATTGCCTGCAATGGAACCTACCTGAAACATAAACGTAAACTTTCACCGCCACAATTTTTAAAGGCTCGAGCGATTTTTATTCAACCTGTCAAAGTAACACTCGCTTATAATTCAGCTTTAATACAAAATAAACGAAATTGAAATCTCTTAATCTGTTCGGGAGCTATGATGCACAGACAAACTAAACAACACAACAGAAAATAAAATTACTTACATTCCTGACTGCTACATGGGCTACTAATTTAATGTGATCGTGTAAAACATTGAGATAGCTAAAATATTCTTCCTTAGCAACTGCCTCAAATATGTCTAATAACTCACTAAGAGTATTTTCGGCTCCAACGATAAGGTTCTGATCTAAAATATAACCTTTCAATTCTGGGACTTCTTTAATATCTATTAGTATTTCAGGATTTTCCAGAATATCATCGTTCGGGTAAACGCCTGGAAGAATAACTACATATTCATCTCTGTTTAACTTATTAAAAGATAATACTTGATCATGGATCTCACCTTTAGCTGTATTTCCACAAATAAGTTTATATGAAGCATTCGTTTCAGCTATAATTTTAAATACATCAACTATTCTAGTGACTCTGTACCAAAACTTTCCATCTTTAAGATTAATTTTCACTATTCCATCGTCAATGCTCAAATCATTCATAGTTACAACGCACCAATCATTTTCATCACAAGGTTTGTTGCAAGATTTTGTTTTGCAAATGCTCAAGTCTTCAATATCAGGGATTTCTATCGTTTTAGGAGTATCTGTGGCAAATGTTTTGAAGGCATCCAAAATTGATCTGTAGCCTGTACACCTGCATATGTTGGATGCTAACGATTGCTCTAAATCCAACATAGTCATATCTTTTTGATTCTGGAGGAGGCTGTAAGGTAAATACATTTTCATGAGATATCTAAATTAAAAAAAAATAGTGACGGTTTTTGTAAAGTCTGTGTCGAATTGGTTGTGGTAAGTATTTAAATTGATTAAAAGTTTAAAAAAACCAGTTGGCAAAATAAAATTAAAAATAATTAGCATTAATTATAATGTTACGAATTAAATATATGATTATCAGCAGCTGCAGTGAAAGAACATTAATATTAGTTAAAGGAACATTGAAATTTACACCATTACAATTAAATGTACATAACTAGTTGACAAATAATTTGAACTAAATGCGATAAACACTTATTTCTAATTGAGTTTATTTCATTACTTTCTTTTCTTCTTCCATTTCCAATAAATTGGAAGAAATTGGGCTTCCACAAGTCTTAACTTTTATTAAAATTGGCACCGGTTTTAATGATATCTTATATGAATCATTACTGAACATGAATTGGAAACGGAACGTCTCCATCGCTGGTGTTGACTTCATTGCGGGTTTTGACCTAGCAGTTTTAAGAAGGTGCCTTTTAAGTCATCAATGTAATGCAGAATTGACTAACCTGTACATAGCCATGATCCATCCCGGTGAGCAGTACCCACATTGGGAGCCGTTGTACTTAGCTAGTGTTGTCTGCAGAGGATGGTAGCCTTTACGTCTATTGCCTACTTCTTCTATAGTAGTGATGTCTAGGCCATGACAAGCGGTGATAGGTGTCATGCACTTTGAAAAAAGATTAATTGTCAATTGATTATAATGTCATTCAATTTTTTAATGCTTATATAATAATGTGTGGTACATAGTATTGAAACTTTTAGTTTCCAGCTCATCATGGATCCTGCTAGGAACGAGGCTGTCCTCTCGTCCTGTATATCTAAGCTTATCCTTGGGCATAGGCCTGTGACCGAAAGGGACTCAGATGAGTCTATCAATATCAAAGGATTACAGGTCAGGAATTTTCAGTCCACCGAGTTTTCTCTCAGGGGCCTGTACCGTCACAACAGCCCTTGAGGAGAAGTGATTACTGGACTGAGTGCCTCTCAAAACCACCAACGAATAATCAAAATGGGCTAATCTGGAACCCAAGTGTGGAAAAACCTGCGCAACTCTACATCCAGTCATGGTTGGGCTCCGCAAAAGAATGTCCTTCCGCCAGAGATCTTAGTATTGTAATTACATTTCACATATTCCCTGCAATTGGGTAGGAGAGAAACGCACCGGTGCTTTCTCAGAGCAAAAAAAGTCTAGAAACTCCATCAGATTTTTTTAAAAATTTTGCTTATATTTATTTTAAGGAGTCTTACCGAGTTGATGGAATAAGGTAAAGCTCCCTGTTTTCGCACGGACACCACGCACGCGCCACAACCGGCTTGCCGACACATGTATTTAGTCCCTTTTAACTCCAGCCATCCTCGAATATAATCTAATAGCATTACATTTGAAGATACTTCACATCCAACTAGAAATAAATGAATAAAATTTTGTAAAGGTGAATTTTTCACCTTATGCATTTATTATTTATCAACCTATATTTATATATATAAATAAATAAATAGATGAAATTCACAAACAAAACGCTGCGAATTTCATTTTTTTTAACATACCGGAATACTCCACACCATTAACTTTGAAAGTAACTCGATCCATGTCTAACGTATGCTGAAGACCAACACACACTGCAATAGTTTACAATTTGCACAAATGCATTATAACAATGAAAATAATGAAACATGCGACGATTCCACCGACGGGTACTACTAAGGTAATTCACTACGATATCACGATGAACTCACTTAGAAATAATTTTATATGAACATTCAGAACAATGGCTATAGGAATTAAAAAGTAAAGTGATGATTCCGAGATAAAAAAGCTACTCGCATTTAAATTGTAAAATGAATATTTATATAAAAAACCGATGTTGCCAGAATACAGATTAACGAATCAGTTTCTAAAAGGTTAATTAAAGACATTTATACAGTTATAGTAACTTATTACAACATGTATGACTACAAAAAGGCATAAAGCAAAAAAAAACCATCGGACGCCTTCTTGAGCGGTATTAAAAAATGCAAAAAAATTAGAAAAAAACTCGAAAATAAATCATGCCTCACAGAATTTTCACTCAATCGTGATATGAAATGAGAACCTGTAGTTGAACAATAATTGAATGAATTTATACCTATTAGCTTAATTAAATAAATAAATACTTAGCAACAATTAACATGAATCATTATTAAAAGAATATATTGTATTAGCACTCTCCTTGCAGACACAGCGGTTTTTGTTTTAGGTATAATATTTATTTTTATTATTTATCACGCATGATTGCATGCTAAGCAAATATTTGTAAAAAACCTTTATTCGAATAGTTTGTTTCAAAAAATAAATATCTATTGAATTGGAACTTATTTAATGGAAAAAAAGATTAGGGACTAGGGTTATATTACTCCGCTTCTCCATCTTTTCGTCTGTCTATCCGCCTGGCCAGGTTGGATCCAGGCTTCCAGGCTGTATCTCATGAACCGTGATAGCTTTACAATTGAAATTTTCACAGATGCTCTATTTCTGTGAGACTATAACATCAAATAATTAAAATAAACGTTTGAGTTAAGCAATAGATGGTACGGTCATAAAGTTCATAAGTATCCAATTTTTGTGTCGGTCTTGTTTAAACTTAATCTCGTATGTTTTCATGAAAATGGATGATTATTATTTTTAATTCACGTCAGTCCTTACCTTACAAATATGTCATATTTCTTTAGACTTTAATGACTTAAACTAAGTACCTCTTTTAACATACTATTTAATTATAATACATCAACTTAAAATATTTGTACAATGCACTTTACTATGTATAGCACCTAATTTGTTGACCTTATTTCGGCACAAATACCAATAAAAAACCAGCAGACGATATAAGATCGAACGAACATTCACTTCATATTGCTCAGCTAGAATGCCTATCCAATCTTCGAGTGCATCCAATACCCGTAATGTATTGACATTCATATTCCTTCATCAGAAACGATGCGATACGAGCGCGGCAACGAATAACAAGCAAATGGGATTGGTGTGCGCTTGGTATGGGGGGGTCTTGACACTATAATACGTAGGTGTTATGACGGTGTTGCATTACTTAGGAAGAAAAGGACTTTATGTTCCTAAAAGAAATGAAAATTTAATTGTTTATAAAAATACTAGCTTTTCGCCCGCGGCTTCGCCCGCGTCGATGTCGGTTATATCGCGTTTCCAAGAGAAATCTTCAAAAGTCCGGGATAAAAACTATTCTATGTTCTTTCTCAAGGTCAACTCTATCTCTGTACCAAATTTCATTGAAATCAGTACTGAACTGTTCAGACGTGAAAGCGTGACAGACAGACAGACAGAGTTACTTTCGCATTTATAATATTATTTAGTAGGGATAGTTTACTCCTTCACCCTGTATATGACTGTGAAGAAGTTACGTTGGTACTGCCCTGCGTTGGAATCGAAGATGCAACCGCGGGCATTCAGTTTAGAAGGTACATAGAATCTCAATGTCACCACAGTCTATTTAATTGCATGAGAAATAATCATGGCTAACTATGTTTTTTGTTGAAAATGCTTATCTATACTTATCTATACTAATATATAAAGCTGAAGAGTTTGTTTGTTTGAACGCGCTAATCTCAGGAAGTACTGGTCCAAATATTTTTGTATTGAATAGAACATTCATTGAGGCAGGCTTTAGGCTATAAACCATCACGCTGCGACTAATAGGAGCGAAGATACAATGGAAAATGTGAAAAAAACAGGGCAGGTATAAATCATAACTTATATCTTCTAGCTACGGGGACGAAGTCGCGGGCAACAGCTAGTTAGCAATAATAAGCTTGTTGACCGTTTGATTTTGATATTCGTTGTGTCAATATTATTTATTTTTCTAGAACGATATTATTGCCAAGCGATTATATTCTGATTAGGTATATTATTATAACAAAAAAAAAAACCATAAGTACTTGCTTTTTAAATCAGTATATTCAAGAATCAAATGATAAAAAAGGTAAATAATAATCTCATGAATTCAAGTTAAATAATAATAATTAAAAATAACAATTTTAATAAAGGCATCGGTTATTAATTGTCATCCTGCACTTATAGCCAAGTGCTATCTACTTTCGGATTTTTTAGCTTTCATAGCGTTGGCTTAAAGGGCACGTGAAATTCTAATATTACTTGTAAATCTCACTATTGAATACATACAAACAATCTCCAACTTTGGTACAGTAGAGATTTTTAAAGAAAACAGCAGTTGAATGCCTGTTTATCAGATTCTAAACATCACACATCATGTTATAATATTATTAATTAGGAGTGGTTGAGTGGCTAATATTTTGGGTTCTTAGTAAAATTTGAAGTCTTTTGTATTCGTTTGCGCTGACATACAAACTTTTTCAGTCGTGTATGGTCCATCTGAAATAATAAAAAACAATATGGGTTTTATTATTTATATGATAAGCGATAAATAAAAAAAAAACGCAATAAAACTTTTTTACGAATATACCCGTTTCAGGACGTCAATTTGAAGTTTTTGTGTTTGAGATTAACACTTACCTATCGAGAACCATTGTGTGGTTGGTATCCCAGAATCCTGTCTCGCTTGAACTATGGCTTCTCTCAATGCAAACGCTACGACCACTGAAGCACAAGTTGCCGGTTCCCCGGTACCTGGAATTCATAAATAACATACCCATTACTAATTTAGAAACTTCGAAATCAATCCTTGGTGAATACTATTTTTGGATTTAGGTATTATAACCTACACATAAAAAGTTTCTTACCACTAAATTAAGGATCAGTGAATTAGGCTTACCTTTAGATCCAAGTATGACTTCATTGCTGTACGAATTCTTTTTGAAGTAAACCCTAAAGTCTTGTGGTATATCTCTCGCTTGAGGCACGTGGTAGTCCCAGGTTCTATCAGTAACCATGGCACCATCTTCAGAGTAGACAAGTCTCTCACAAGTCCAGTAGCCTAGACCCATGATGAAGGCACCTTCGACCTTGAAGAAGAAAAGGAAGGAATAGTAAAGGCTACACATAAATCTAGCAAAATGGTTTTTAAAATTATTGCAATTATACCCCAAACTTACTTGTCCAACATCAATTTCAGGACTGACACTAAAACCAACATCCTGTAGAATATCTACTCTTATCACTTCAAATTCTCCCGTCAATATATCGACTTCGACTTCACATAATGCCATACCATACACATTATACATTTGCGCATCACCAACGTGAACGAACCCATGAGCCTGAAGATCGACATTAGCATTATAAGCTGCAGTTATCAATGCTTCCCACGTTGGATTTGTCAACGTAGTTCTTATTGGTTCTAATCTTGCATTCAGTTCATCACAGCATCGTCTTAAAGCAATGATGATACTCTGTGTTGTAAGACTTCCCCCAGATATGAAACTGTTTGGTGCGATTATTGTGTTGTTGCCTTTGATTTGAATTTTCTCTATTGGTATTTTGAGGAGGTAAGCTGCTAGTTGAACTGCTTTTGTGTTGATCCCTTGTCCCATCTCAACTCCAGCGTGGGTGATTACAACGGAACCGTCTGCGTGAAATACTGATAGGTTTACGTCAAAGCGTTGTGCTCCCGCAGGTGACCATCTTGAGAACGCCCATCTCAAACCACGCTTTTTCCATCTATTCTGTGTATTAAAGGAGTCCACCGCTGATCTCCTTTTTGTGAATTCAGAATTTGTTTTCATAAGTTCCACCATTTCTACCATGTCACTGTATTTTGTTCTGTCTAAGTTAGCTAGACGGACGGCTACAGGGTCAAGAGATAGTTCGTAGGATATTTGTTCCATTACATATTCGATGCTGGCAAGTGCCTCGAGGGTACCTATAAACGAGAAGAATAATAATTTAGAACAGTTAGAAGTAAAACATTAAAGGTCAGTTTTTGTGTAGTTTACTCACCGGGTGATCTGCACCATGAATTTTTAGCTGTATCAGTGATAGTATCAAAAAGCTTGTAATTAAATCTAGTAGCATCGTAGCAATTGTTGAACACATCGACACCAAGCGCTGACAATGTTTCGTTTATTTTGTAACCATTATCCTCGTATATAGATAAATCGATCTTTTGGATTTGACCCGAATGATTTACTGCGACCTGCAAGTTTAATGTAATAGAATAGTTTGTGAAACGTTACCATCTCGATCAAATTTTGTAATAACTGCTTAGTTTAGTCAAAATCCCGCTTTTAATTATTTTGATGGCATTTTTGTTTTGTATAAATACTTACCTCAAAATCGGACGAGCAAGGCAATCTTTTACCAACTGCTCTCATGTTCGTGGTCAGTGGTTGAATGAACCTGCATGGACGATTCATTTTGTGTACCACAAGACTGCATGCAACAGCGCATTGTATATTTCGAGATATCTTAATGCCGTATGCGCCTCCGAGACGACGAACATGCACATCAATCCTGGAGAAAAGAAACATATATTATATAGCATAATTATTCGAAAAGTAAAACGTAAAATTTGTTTAATGTAAACTCACTTATTTTCAGGTATATTCAACGCCCTTGATATCATAACGTGTACCCCATCTAGCCATTGCGTTGTTGAATGCACTTCAATTCCTTCTTCAGTAGGCTTTGCAACACAAGCTAAGGTTTCCATAGTAAAATGATATTGTCCATAAAATGTGTTACTGCCTTTGATAGTCTTGAATACATCTGTACCAGGGTTAGTAGCGTCCATGGATACAAACATGGTGTTTCTCTTAGCATCCTTTTTAGCTTCTTTAACATCAGTAACTGGTTTCGTAATATTACTGTATTGAACTCTGACATATCTTGCGGCCCTATCGGCAACTAATTGTGTTTCTGCTACCACGATACCGATTGGTTGGTGGTAGTATTTTACATTGCCGTCACACAATACTTCTTCATTGGAAGTGTATAGCAAGCTGTCTGCTGGGGTGAAAGAGTTCAGTCCGGGAATGTCTTTAGCTGTGTAAAAGGCTAGGACACCGGGTAGATTCTGAAAATTAAATTTTAAAACTCACGTGAAAACTTAAGGTAAGGAATTTGATTTTTTTGACCTCTTTTCTTCACTTCTATGAATCAAAGCATGCTTAGTTTCCAGACGAAAAGTTTAACAGTATACCCATTATTACTCAACAATCTTTTTATTCAAATAACCTGCTAGCGATTTACTATACTATGAAAGCAATCCTTTGTATAATACTATTAAGGCATCAAAGAAAACAATATAAAATTAGCTTACCAAAGCAGCGCTGGGGTCAATTTTGGCAATAGTACCCTTCGCTACAGTACTAAGCACGAAGGCTCCAAAAACTTCGTTGTGTATAGATGGTATGTCATCAGTGTATTGCGCCTCCCCTGAACATTGAATCTAAAAAAAATATTTAAAAAATGCATTTCTCGTACCACCAAATTCCCTTTACGTTATCAAGAGAATCAACACTCATTTTTTTAGGTTATCGTGGGGCTTGATTTGAATGCACTAGATCGCTCCCAACGCCAATGTGACTCTTTCAAAGGTTTATGTACTTTATGACGTGTATTCTGTATCTTAGACTTAGACTTGACTACTTAGTAGTCTAAGACATCAAGGAGAAAAGATGAAGGAAAAACATCGTGAGAATGAAATGAAAAAAAGAAATAAATGAATCTTGAAATCCCCAAACCGCAATGAGCAAGCGTTTTGATCCATGCTCAAACCTTCCCTATACGGGAGAGGCCTATGACCAGTAGTGGCACGTTCATATTTAGGCTGGTATTATTATCGTAAGAACTTTCGTGGGCCTACCAAACCCCATTACCACCAATTATTACAATTCTGGCAACAAGACCGTGCTCTACAGTAGCCACTACGTTTCACTACTAGTTTCGTGCGATATGAACACTTACCGCTGCTTCCACCTTAACAATAGGCTGGTTCAGAGGCCACATAGTAGGGTCAGTAGTGAAGGTCTGTTTCCCATCAGAGACTGGTCTTAAATCGTGTATCTTGTCCGTCCCAGATTGATAACGTTTCGCCACAACCTTAGGTGGACATAGAGTGAGGAGCCCCTGAAATTGAATAAGTTTCGAAATTAATAAAAAATAATGACTTCATTATTTCATGTTATACATTTCGTTAGGCCGGCTCAGAATTCTGTGCGGTTAATTCAGTAAGCTGTTCTTCGAGGATTTTTTGATTCAAAATGTAGTTGATTACCACCAGGTAGTAGTAATCATGAACTAAAGGATGCAACATTGCGATAAACACGCGTGAGAAAATCGTTTAAAAAAACGCTTTTGGAAAAAAAGTCATTTCACGAGGTTTTTTTTATTTTTGGTTATCCGAATATCTTTAAACAAGCAGATGCTCTAATTCTGTTCAGAATATAAAACTTTTATCACCTTGTACAAGTAATTTTACTTAAGTCGTTTAGAACACTTGAAGGTTTCAGTCGTCGAGATGTTGCGGGATTTTCATTTGTTTTTTAACAAAACAAGCTTAGTTTTAAAACTACTTAGTCTAGACGGGAAATGACCCATACTGAACAGATTTGAACGAGAAACTTTAATGGTTGCCGTAGTTAGAGCATTTTCGAGTTTTGGCCACAAAGAAAATACGAAATTGGTGTTTTTTTTCTTCTAGAATATAAAACTAATGAGTGTTGTAAAGTGGGTTTTATGACGTACTTAGAGTAACTATTGCATTGTTCCCTCCAACCTTGTGTGTAACAGTTTACTAGTTTGGTATACTGATATTAATTAGTCCATTTAAAAGCATTTAGCAATACCTACATTTTTACATTGCTTTCAAAAGGTGTTTTTTATGACTATAATGATATTTTTGCCAGGCGCTTGCAAGTACCATCATTTATTTTATACCGTCTTTTAAAGAGCTTTGTCATATTTTCTCAATATATATAGCTATTTGATTATGATGTTGCTAGAAAAAATGAATTTTAAAGAAATATAATCCATTTTATAAGCTACAGAGTAGCACTTTATGAACATCAAAGTATTATAGAAGACATCCCGTATCTCCCATTTTAACTTTATCCCACCATAATATATTTAATTCATCAATAATATCACGTCATACACAACAGCTAGCCAAGTGACATTTCTATCAATCGTTAAAGTGAATAGACGTGATAACAGTGACGGTCTAAGTATGGAGATGACATTCCTTTCGATAGGTCACATGGCTTCGAACCGTCATCACCATACATTCAACATTTTCTATAAACGTTCATCTTCGTAAAATGTTACTTGGCTGAAGGGGCAGGAGCGACGTCTCTTACCTTATAAAACAGCGCCTTAGCGATAAACCTCCTATACTCAACAGACTGTTCAGGAGGATTAGCTTCTACTATCATTTCACCATCCAGCACTCTTAAGGCTCCTTGCAAAGTATCATTACTGAATAAATTCTTCCCTACTAGGTACTGTTCCGTAGCCACTGCCCTTGGGAACTTCGTTGAAAGGCCACCGTATATAATACGAGAGCTCTCAACAACGCTCGTGTTAGGATGCAGTTTGTAAAGGAATCCCGCGTTGACTATCGCATGAGCACTTTGAGCTCGTGGCATTAGCTGGAAACAAAAAAAAAACATTTACAATTCCATACATATTAAATGCACATAATAATATTGTATTCTGCAACAACGCCATCTAGTCTCGAATTAAGTATAGCTTGTATTATGAGAGCTAGACAACTGATGAACATACTTTTAATTTTTAAATACATACATATTATAGAGGAATTACACCCAGATTCAGAACAAATTAATGATCATGCTTATCACACAAACATTTGTTCTGGGGTATCGAACCTACGACCTCCCGTAAAGCAGTGAGGGTCAGTATCTACTAGACCATTACAACCCAGTCAATATTATCGTAACGTGATACGTTACATAACGCATACTTATTCACTAAACTGTTTTACTAACTGGAAAATACTTGGAAATATTTTAAACAACTATTTTGCAGAAAGTCATTTTTAAAGATTATTAAAGGAATTTATGAAATTTAAAATGCAAATAGAATTGTCTGTACTGTAAGTCAAACGATCCAAGAAATACTTATGAATAAACTCCAGTTATATGCAAATGTATAATTTTGAATTTGATGAATCATATGATTGTATATACTCACTTACTACTTACCATGAAAGTACTATGGTAATGTTTGACCTCAACCATCTCATTAATAAAACATTAGTGACATTGATAGTTAAAACAAGATCAGTATCTTATACAAGTATATATAATTACACAACGTAATAAGTGCTCGTGAGACCCTTTCCATCGGTCAAATATCTTTACGCTAGAGCATATAAATTTCCTACTTCATAATGATAATATAATTTATGATGAAACTGCATTAAAATTACAAAGTATATTGTCTGTGACGTCTAGTCAATACTCATCATAATATATCTTTGTGCTATTGTTTAAAAACATTAGTCAGTCATTTTTTTAATAAATAATGTCTTTGAAGACGCCCGAGTCAAATTGCAAATAGTCCTATTTACGTAAAGTCATCAATTGAAATATTTTTAATATCTTCTTTTTGGACAGTTTCAAGTTTTGCAGGTGTAAATAAACCTGGGAATCCGATAAAAATAGTTAGCTATTTCAAAAGAAAAGCATAAACTTTATGTAATGCAAATAAGTATTTTGAGTAAACTTCATAAGATTAACAAAGAATTCTCTTTATACCCAAAATCAAAGGACGAAACTGATAGGCAGAAGTTCAAGAGATACTCAAAACTCCAAAAGAAGACTTATAAACTTATTGCAAAAACTCAGAACTTACCTTATATGTATATAGTTTGTGACTATCACTCATCGGGGGCAACAAAACATTTATTATCACTTTTCCTGTCATGTCAACCCTTAGGAAATGTTCCATTGTCACTGTAAGTCTTGCTCCGTAAAAGTCCACTGAAATTAACATTGAGAAATTTTAAATTAAGAGTGGAAAGTAATGGGAGCCATGTTTTAAGTTTCTAGTGAAAAAGACGTAATTAATCCTAATTTTTACACCATTGCAAGAAAAGTATACGTTACGTATTAATCATCTACCAAATGTACTACAGTTACTAAAGTAATTGAATAATATATTTTTTTTTAACAACGACAACGTTCCGATTTCCAATAAAAACTACTGAGCCAAACTTGATGAAATTTGATGTAACTAAATGAATGCTATTTCACATTCACATAAAAAAGAATCAACAATATCGGATCACTATATTTTGATAGTAACTGTCGTGATATTATTAAATGATGTACCTAACGGTTTACTCACGCGTATTTATCGGGGTAGCCCGACTAGTTCGACTCGCGATCCCGCCGCGTCTGCTCATGATGAAGGACTCCGGTTGGGTCCGAAACTAGTCGGGCTACCCCGATAAATACACGTGAGTAAACCGTTACATCATTTAACAATATCGGATCATCCAGTCATAAGTTTTGAGGTAAACAAAAGAAACATTTACAAAGACACCAACGAATTCACCTCCTTCAATTTGAAGTCGCTTTAATATGAATCAGTGAAAAGATAAGAAACTAACCAAAATGTTTCAACACTACATGACAAAACAATATCTCAATATATCCGCCTTTCCCCGGGCAGTTCACCTTATAAGTAAAATATTACGTACTTAAAACATTTAATGGTAATGAGGTCCATGGTAATTGGTAATTTCCACTAAAAACTTTACGAAAAACTTACCGAGAGACAGTTGAGCGCCGACAGTGTTTAGTAGTAGATAAATATCAGATGGGAATTCATTATGAGTGTGCTTGATCATCAAGTTGCCTGCAATTGTTCCTACCTAGAAGAAAATAGTTCTGTTTATTTTCTGGCCACACTTAATAGTTAAATTTCTGAGATGAAACTATGTAACAAGTTTTAGGTACATAGGTTTTAGGTTGAGGTTAAATCAAAATGATATCATCTAATTTTGAAGTGCGTATTTTATGCAAAATATGTTTAATAATTTATGAAGTAACTGTTAAAAACAATTAATAAGGCTAAACTACTAAAACTAAGTAGAATTTAAAGTAATAAATACTAAACAAAATATTATTTTTTAATACAATGAGGAATCTAGGAAAAGTCGCGCATCCACAAACAAAACAAAACAAGTTAAATTGGATAACTTACATTCCTCACAGGTATATGAGCCACCAGGCTGACATGCTCATACAGTTTCCTTAAATACCCAAAGTACTGCTGCTTCGACCCAGCATCGAGCACTTCTAGAAACTCGGACAGCGTGAGCCCAGCCCCGACTACAAGGTTCTGGTCATAATCGATGGACTTCAACTCTTTGAGGTTACTAATGTCTATGAGGAGGCGTGGGTATTGGTCTATGGGGTAGGCACCTAGGAAAAAAAAATTGATAATTTATTATTTAAATTAATCAATTTAAGCTAGGCGCAACATGGTTGACACTATTTTCAAGTGTCTACCTTCGGGCGCAAATCATTTTAAGTATGTTTTAATGCACGTATACGAAAAGTTGCTTGTTGCTAGCCAAGGATGGCTGTTGTTTCAGCAGAAAGTTTCGAGATTAAAACTAGGGTACTAGCAAAATCCTTGCAAAGAAATTTGTAGTTATTATGTTTCAAAAGAAAAAAAAAATGGTAAACAATTCGAAATTGATATTAGCAGACTTCATTAAACAGGTGTTTTTATCTTAATAATGATATAGGCTTTGCCCTCCAACCACAATAAAACAGCTGTTACTATAAACAGCTAACCAAACAAAAATAAATAATTGATATACAACTACGATCTACCTTTAGCAGTATTTCCATTCACCAGCATGTACGAATGTGGTCCTTCAGTCAACAGTATACTAAAGACCTCCAATAATACTCTTGGCTTGTACCAGATTTTGCCATCTCTTAGGACTATTCTCTTTAGTCTATCTTGTACATCTTCTTCATCCACTAAACACCATTCATCGTCTTCGCACGTTTGATTGCAAGGTTTCCCGGATTTCTTACAAATGCTAAGATCTTCTATATCCATAATCCTATCTTTTGGAGCATCTACAGCAAATTTCTTGAAGGCATCAAGGATAGGTCTGTATCCAGTACATCGGCAGACGTTGCTACCAAAAGCCTGTTCTATTTCTAACATTGTGACCCGTTTCTTACTTTCCAACAGTCTGTAGATGAGAAATTAGTTTTTATTACTCATTTATTAATGCACGTTAGAAAATATTTTGAATTTCACTGCGTGACGATTTCCCGACAGATGAATAAACAGATTATTTAATTATAATAATGAGTTAAGAGAGTATAATTCTAAGATTAGACAAAGGGAAAGTAGTTTGACTAATTTGGTTATTTAAAGATATATCTTATACATAACAATAATACCCGCCCATAAACGTTTTACTGCGTTACACAGGTCTCTTTCCATATAGGGAAAGGTTGAAAATTTATGACGTTTGCTGAGTATAAGTTGGCATTTTTGGACCTCAAGACCAACTTTTCACAATATTCTCATAAGTATGTATATCTTACCCATGCATAGCCATAATCCATCCACAAGTGCAGTAGCCACACTGAGTACCATGGTGGTCTGCTAATGTTTTTTGTAGAGGGTGGTAGCCTGCTTTTTTGTTGCCTAGAGCCTCGATAGTCCTGATGTCCCAACCCTCACATGACCCAATGGAGACCATACACTGAAATACAATGTGAATTTAATGTTTCTGATTCGCCAACTTTGTGTTCAGTTTGTAGTTTATAGTTTTTAATGGTTTGATCTTTGGCTCCTGATACTAATTAAGTTTTTAGCTGTGGACTAGCCTTTAAGTTACTTAGAAATATTTTCTAATGTTTTTGACTGTTAAAATCCAGTGGCTGTCTGGCTAGTTAAGTGAATGTTTTTTCCTAACTCATCTTACTCCGATTTTTAGTTGAAAATTAGAAAAGTCTGAATATATATTATGGATTCTTTACTTATTTTGAAGCTAATAGATGGTTTAAAAGGTAAAAACACCAACAAATAATAAATAACTTACGGAATTAATAGAAACTTGTGGGCCTCCAGGACATTTGGATGCCGTCACAATACAGGCTCCGCAGCCACCTTCACGACACATGTATTTGGTGCCGCGCAGCTGGAGGTAGCTGCGGAGGTAGTCCAGTAGCATCTCATCTGAACTAATCTCACTGCCCACTGGAAAAAGAATTTAAAAAGACCAAGGCTAAAGAGGTTTGATACACTGGCTACATTAGCCATCTTCGGGTAAAGCCAAAATACCGACAAGGAAGCGAAGTAGTCACCATGGCTAAAGCGATCGGACACATCAAAATAATTTACAATTTTGGAAAATAATATGCATTAAGAATTTTCAAAAATCTGTCTATCGCGAATCGTTTTTAAGATTCGGGTTTCATGAAATACCCTAAAAATTGATTTTGGAAAAAAGTGGGCCACCTTTCTTTATAGCTGTAACGCATAACCATGATTTCGATATTTTACTATTTTAACAACAAGCAACAGAAATAAACTATATGTCTAACTAGATAAACTATTTCATGAAAGACGGACAAACGAATAAAATGCTAAACGATCAGACAGGTTTAGTAATACGGTTCCGTTTGTACCTTTGGGTATGGAAAACCTTAAAACTTAAGAATAGGAAGTAATTTCTATGATACGGAAAATTATATGACTAACAGCTTATTGAAGAACGAGGTACAGCTTAATATCGTTCCTGTCATGGTGTCTTTAATCAAGTGTAATGTCGACGTATACTTTAAACACGTATACGCCATTTGTTTAAGTGTCGTTTTGCATAAGGCTATTACATTTGTTTAAAAAAATATTGCGTCTAATCACCTCAATCAGCTTCAAGCATTTTGAAGAATACATGTCATATATTTCATGTCTACTTAGGCTGTGAATTTGTAAAAAGTTTCACAAACATTCAAGTCATATGGATGAAGACATTCAGACTCAGAACGAGCATTCGCCGATTGAGGTTTTGGGCTGGTGACCACTGATACCACTCGACTATCTCTACAGTCAATCGGTTTTCACTGCACCAATGTCCAATTTTTTTATCAATGACTACAGATGCATTAAATATGCTGATTGGTTTGTAAAAAGACTACAGATAGGGCCTTTACTGGACCTTTACTGGGCCTTTACTTAAATGAATGGATTTGGTTTTTTTTTATTTATAGCTGTTCTTCAAAAACCCTATTCAAATCTAAAAATCTGCGATTTTTAAACGATTAATTGTTTTTTCACCAGTATTTATTATTTGCTTGGTAAAACTATCAAGTAAGTATTGTTTATCATGAATCAAAGCATTGCATAAAGCATAAATGACAGCTAATTTCAAAGTAATTAGAAGGCCGTTAAGCGGAGCAATGTGAGTACGTAATAAATACTTGTCCGACCGGTCTGTTAAGAAAATATGAGTATCATGACACTTGGTAAAGAAAATGGTTACATAAAGATCTTGTATCAAGATTATGAGTTGGTATATTTATGTAGTAGACAAATTGTGAGATAGACATGACACGTCGAAGATAAGGATTAAAAGATTAAGAAGTAATTAAGAAAGACATTAAAACCTTTTCAATTCCTTATCGATAAAACATTTTGAGAATAAATTTCAATACTTTGTTTTTTTTCTGGAGTTTTGTTTAGGCAGATATTTGATTTATCACACTTATACTGTAAATGGGAAAGTATCTGAGTGTGGTTTTATATATGGGTGTATGTTTGTTATATTTTTAAGCCCAGACGGATTGACCGGTATTGATGAAATTTGGTAATGAGGTAGCTGACATATTGTATTAACATACAGGTAACTTTTGAACGGCTAAAAGTTAAAAGAGTGTAATGTTTTGCAGCTATCAACGACATGCGTGCCAGCAACCTGCTAGCAACAATGATTCAATGTATGTCAGAGTAGTTCAAAGGCTAAATCAGTTAGTCTGCGGCTGTTTACCACAATGTTGGGTAATAAACGTGACAACTTGTAATGGATAAATGCTGCAGTAAATCCTCCTTCTAAAAATCGGTAAAGTGCGAGTCGGGCGGGCTAAATGTTTGGTACCGAAAATAAAACCTGGTTACCTATTAAGTTAATGACCAATTTTAATCAACGGTTACAATAAACATCATAAATTGTGTAAACTGTCTAACTATTTGGGTTCATGAGATAACGCCTCGTGACATACCATCGGACAGACAGAGGAACCTCAGTTACTTATAGGATTTTAACCATAATTTTAGAGTAAACGTATTTTCAGTTCATGGAATCAGTTAACTAGGAAAAATCAAAATACCGGTCTTGCAGTTCGAAGCAAGTACATTCCAAGACTGTGCATAGCAAGCGAATACAAACCTTAACCTGTTGAAAATAAAAGCGAATGGTATACATATAATACTGACACCGCAACATAAGTGCTTATTACATGTAATTTTATACGCGGTCTGGTTTACTCTGAGCAGCGAAAGTGAAACAGTGACCAGTCGTTTTGCATTTTATCTCGAAATTTTGAACTTTAAATAAGGAGTTCAAAAGCTACCATGCAATTTTACTTTGCTTGGGGTCAATGACTATCTTGGTTGACGACTCGCGATGGTCAATGAATACAAATAGGTTATATCGTGACTAGGATCTTAAAGTCTAGCCTAGGATAGGATGTAACAGTCTAGCTAGTAATTTTGACCCAGTGATCATTGATTCAGTTTTCTACAGAGAGTTTATCTAGGGTTCCGTAGAGAGGGTTAAAACGAGATATTAAGAAGGCTTCACTGTCCGTCGCCAGGCTGTACCTCGTGAACTGTGGTCGCCTGACATAAGATGCATTTTTGTTTTGCATCAAGGCTTAGCAACGGTTGTTATGATCATAACTTTATTGGTGGGTACAAATTTATACCTAGATTTTATTTTTCTTTAGCCTATTTTTATAGAACCCTCATAAAGGAAGCGGGCAATGTCAGACTCTTACTGACTAAACCTAATCGCCGTGCAAGGCTTCTCGCATTTATTTATTTATTTAATATTGGATCTCCAACAAAGGATACACAAAAACACTTTTGCAAACAAAAAATAGTGTACATTTGAGTTGTGCTCCCTCAATTACAGGAGATCACAGCATTCAGCAGATGTAGGGCAATGCATCAAGCACCGTCAACTATTGTGGAAGTGAGACAGCGCGCTACACCGTGCAGAGTACTGTCTCTTTTACACATCTATAATAATATTGCTTTAAGAGATGGTGGTAGGCACGCAGAACAATAAGCCTGGCCAAAGTTCGATGCCAGTGCGGTAATTAATTACATGCCTTATGCAATGTCAATACAACTGTGGTTTCCATGTTGCTTCCCACATTGATTTTATCTCTCTGATCTCACAAATTAAAGTTTTAATGAAGTACTTCCTTGTGAACGATAAAATCAAATAATATTTTTTGGTTAAGAAAAAAATAAAGTACTGCTAGCTAAGGGCGAGTAGCGACTGTGCAGCGTGGAGGATTTCTTAGCACATTTGATAATGAACTTAAATGAATGGATATTCAGTGCATATTACTTCATTGACATAGGTTTGAACAACGCGTGGCCTCGAGATGGTGCTATGTTTTTTTGTTAGAGGAGTTTGTACTTATGACTTTAGCAATAAAGTCTGTTTTTAAATGGGATAAGAATAATAATTTGGTGCTCGAGACAAAATGCCCTTAATTTGATAAAAAACAAAACATGATTTCTTAATAACTGACATTTAACATGACTTTGTTATCCAGTAGACCGCAAGGTTGCGACAAATAAATAAAAGTTTTATTTAAAACCTATAAGATTGATTATCGTAAATCATCAAATTGAATACGACTCAGCATTACTGCACATAAGTTTACAAAAGTTGGAACTACAAGGAAAACTCAACAAAAATCATACATGCACAGGTTGTTTCAAATTTACATGTAACATATTTTGAAAGTAAGTCCCCGAAATAGGAGACAAACATAACTCAGTTAAAACCGGTTAAGGCTAGTTATTGCTAAGTAACTTCTAATTCATACTTTTGTTTTTATATTAAAGTTACTGGTTTTAAGCTTTGACAGTTCATTCACATGCAACAGTCACAAAGCGGCCGAGACAAGATCTTTTAAGAACATACTCTATTACGCCGGTACAACAAAAATATTATTTTACTAAACAGTTTTATTTACAAGATACATCATCAATTAAAATATTTTTTTACAATAAATTAAACTAAACTAATATTTACATTCTTAAAACTATATCAATATAAAAAGAAAAATATACATTATTTACAAAGCGTCAAAAAATACATGATTATGTATCTTGGAAACAGTTTGATTGGTCAGTTTTAAAAATAGACATAGGTCAGTATCATATAAATATTAAAATCTGTTTTTTTATTTGGCTATGAGCGCTACAACCCGCTTAGGTAGATGATGCACAAACTCTATAATACATGACTTCTCCAGGGTGATGAATTATTTTTTATCATTATCATTCTAAAAAAAAATTGGTTGTTACTAATATAGTTTTGGTAGATTTCTGTTCAAAAACAAATCACGATTCCTTTTTTCTCACTCAACAATTGCAAATAAAATTGTCAATGACTTAGTTCAGGTATAATAAACCTATGTCTTTATTCCCGGCCTTGTTAAAACCTTGATTTTACCATATAATACCAGGTGTTTATCGATGGTATTGTCACCACCACTCCATTGTTTAAAACCGTCACTGTCTCAACAAATTAATTGGCTGTCCATTATTTGTTGATGGATGTCACCTTGACAGCAACATAAAAACTGTGCTGCCGGTTACACCCTGTATCTGTAATTCTGTGTTAATTTGATTGCACATGCACAGATAGCCGAGTGGTAGGTATAGGTCGCGCTGACCAATTATTACAATACCACGTCTTGGCTCTAGTGGTTTCGATCTCAATATCAGATTAATATTTATTTTTTATGTGTTAACAACATTATTCTGTATTATGTGTATTAAAAAGAAATGTAAAATTCAAACGTTAGTACATACTACTAAGTACCTATTAAATTCATTAGTAAATAAACCAATTATAGAAAGTAGCTTTGATAAAGTCACCGGCCAGACTGAATTTCGGTCGCGGAAGATTTTATCATCAAAAAAGAAAGTTTAGTGTGCACGTGCGAAGTCTGTTGCACTCGCCTGTAACTTCACTTCTTATAAAAAGCTTATAGCCTAATAGTTAGGAAGACAGCCAGACACAATCGGACATAGACAGGCAACAGGCCATCTAGGGTTTGGGGTAGGTACTTTGCTCTACTAAAAGACGAGAAAAAAGATCTGTTGGTACTGCTTGTTCTTTTACTCATTATCCTCGGCTACCGAAGCGGTATGGGTATGTCTTTATTAACAATTTTTAAAAATGATTCGCTTTAAAAATAGTTAAAACAATTAAGCGATAAAATATTGTTGTTACTTTGTTTTTCGGGAAAACGTGTCAAAAAGAACCTTATTATTAACCCTGTACTAATAATCATACCTAAATAAAAAAGTATACGGTCAATAGGGATGATGACATTTTTTTTTGCAGTGTCTTGCAGTTTTTTGTATAATAATGGATACGTATTTTTTAATTTGTGCCGCAAACATAAATTGACCAAATTACAGTGAATGAAACTTACGCGTGACGTCACGATTGAGTATAAATTTTACTCTATCGTTACGTCACAAGCCCCCTCTCCTAAACTTTAAAGCAGTTAATCTTTGTCAATTCTAGTTTTTCTGAAAAAGGAAAAAAATACGTGTCTCATACTTTTCAATTATCTGAGGGACTAATGAGATTTTTTCGTTTTATATCCAGTCATCATCCCTATTGATGGGTGACCAATTTCTGATGATAAATTGTTTACTTTTTAATGCTGATATAATGAGAAATACTTATATTATTTTAGGGAATCTGTCCCTTTTACTACCTTATTGCTTGGTTGGACCTTGGCGATAAATATTTCAGACTAATTAATAAATAACAATCTACCTAACAAACTATGTACTTACCTATGTATATGTTGGCTCTAAGATACACTTTTTATTTTGCAAATCATACAACCCGTAGTACCGTTAGTACTCTTTTTGTGGTCGACATGTGCAACTCAATTATTACAGTTTTTATTTGACTTTATAATGACTAGACGACTAACAAAGTTTTTATTCACACTTTCAAAAATCAAAAGAATAATCTCGTATCTTATACTTTTTGCTAACTTTGTGCTAAGTAAAAGATGAATTCGCCTGATTTTATGATCATGAGATCTACATATTTAGATTAATGAATCGAAAGGAAGAAAATACGTGATCTTAACGCGCATTAATTAGCCTTTCCCGAGTGTTTTAAACTCACTGGAAAAAGGAGCATTATGGCGTTAGGTTAAAGTTGAATTTCGTTAGAAATCCGCAGAATTATGAATTGAACCCACTGCGCGACAGTTTGCGGGTTCGATTCCTGCGTAGGTTGGGCTTTTTGGGATCCACGACTGCTTGTCTGCGGTCCAGGTGTCTTTGTGTATGTGACATGAACGTTTTGAAGTCCCCGCAACACAATTTTTATTGAGGAAGTCGAATTTATATAAAAAGACGCACTCACACATTTTTTATTTATCTGCCATATCCTCTCACTGTAGCTTTCGAATACTTCTCACATAATGATTGTGTGTGTTTTACTAAAAGTAGTTAGCTATACTTATTTTTTCCTTGTAGATATTGGACATAGTCTATCAGTCTAAATGCGTAACTCTTATTTTTTAAGTTCAACGACTTCAAAACAAATGTTACAAATGTAATACTCATACGAAAATCATCAATTAATATGTAGAACTAGTTAGGCTTCATGCCACAACTAAGTACTTCAAATATTAACCTTTTATTAGGGCAATTAAAGTCTTAAATTGTAATTAATTAATTAGTTTAAATTTACCATTGTCAGGCTTCTACAAAGTTTCTGTCTAGCATTGGATCGACAGGCAATCTATTGTAAATATCAATATAAACAGACCGCTACGTCTTCCAGTTGTCGATGGGTGACAGAGCGCCACACATCATTTCTCTTACTCAACTGCTATTGTTCTGAGGTTATATTAGCCGTCAAGGTCATAATTTTGTAGCACTGAATGCATAAAACGTCAAACTACATAAAACAGGCTTTTGCTTTCTTAAAGCAAGCTGTTTATAGCGTAGAAGTGATATTTAAAAAAAACCCAAAGTCTACTAATGCTCCATGTTCTTTGATAACATATCGGTTAATTGATTTAACTGCTACATATTTTGTATAAGAGTAATTTCAAAATTTTATTCCTAATATCCAAATCGATGAGTCTGGCAGGCTTTTAAACTGTTAGCTATCATCGCTCAAAGTATCAGCAAGTACCTACTGTAATTTTAAAATTCAAAAACAAAAAGCAAGTAGTGTGTAGGTAGACCAAATAAAAACAATACAAAATCATCGATCAACGTCCGTCTTAACCCACATGAGTGTTAAACAAAACTGGATTCGCAATACTTTCTAAACGAGATACAACCTACTACTGTGTAATTTCATGGCATCTATAACCAAGTATAATATATTATTACAATCAGGAACCAACGTGATCCAATTACCATAATTCTTAAGTTGACCAAAGCAAATTTCAGTGTCTGAGTAGTTCGTAATCTCGTGTTATTTACATAAATAAAAAAAAACCCTATTTTTAACATTTTAACACCACTAAGATGACCGAAATGTAAGGACGATACAGATTTTTTTAATGAGAAATATTTGATAAACGACTTACCAGAATATTGTATTCCATTAACCTTAAACTTGATTCGATCCATGACTGTATCTTGCGGTTCCATGCAACAAAATGACTGACACACCGTAAGATACTTGCTGGAAGCAACGGATTTTAAAAGTTTGGAAACACACGGTCTTTTGTTGCGGGCGCGAACGACGCGAGACGCGCTGTGTTCAGGTTGTCTCGACGGTTTGATTGACCTGAGATTCCGGGTGACTTGGTGATATTTAAATTTCTAATAGGATGATTTTAATTTTGTTTGTGTAAAAAAAGTAGTGAAAGTTTCCTTTGTTGGTTTCAGTATTTTTAAAAGACGTTTCTTTTAGTGTTGCTGTGTACTTAAAAGCGTTACATTTTTTACAGAGATGGTATTTTAAGGATACAAAGATACTTGTATGCTTAAAATATCACAAGTTTTAGTGCAGTATGCGGCATTTAAATAATCCTAAATCGTAGTAAAAAAACGGTCTTATACAAACAAGTTTAATTTATCCCACACTTTGACAAAACATTGATAGAAACAAAACAATAATAAACAAAATGCTATTTATATATATTATTTGGAAAACAACAATAAGCGTTTCAGTTCGTGAATCGTGAGTAAATTAGTTACGGTACTCGTGCAGATAGTAAAGGAAAATTACAGTGAATAAATTCTGTCATTTTAGATAGAAATGCTGTATAATAATATAATGAAGATGTTTACAATAATATCAACGATTCAATATATTGTTAACTCTATTACATACGACTAGTTTATTCGTTGTGTGATATACCTTTGTAGCTACACCCGGTTAGACTGGAAGCTAACCCAAAAATAGTTGGGAAAAGGCTAGTATGATGATGATTATCTGTTGAGTGATCTTAAATGGAAATATTCAGTCAGAGGCTCAGAGAACCTGATTGAATACATCTATCAATATTACTACGGATATGGAAAAGGGATGGCGCTCTACGCAATGTAATGCTCTGTCATGCTTCCACACTTACAATTGACAAACTACATTTGCATGGAAGACAACCTACTTTCTTGGAATATGTTTGGCACTGTAAAGTACCTTAAGTAAATATAACGACAATGCTTTTGATATTAAAATTATTCTTATGTGCAGTTACTAAGGTAACATTTTCTATCTCCATTTCCACTCACTTTTCTTGTTTCTTTGTTTGTTTGTCATTCCAGTTGGATTTTTGCAACTGATTTTTGGGGCACTTTCCGATGAGGCTGAAATTTTCAGATTAGTTTCAAACCCGATGACTGTGAAATTTACAACTATAAAAATGGGTGGTTCGATTTTGATAAAATTTGAATGGATTCATTTAAAAACGTGGGTTTTAATTTTTTATCTATTAATTTTAAAGTTAAGTATCCATAACAGATGTTGTATTTATCTTAAACCTTGAAAATGCTGTACATATTTCAGTATGATATGACTTAAATTAATTTTGTTAAAGATTCATCATTAACTTGAGCGTTTGGTACGCTATGATGGCAAGAGACCGGACGGTATGTCTTTGTTCCCTTGGAAGATGGGTAGGCCTTTAGTGTGGGACGCCACTTGTGTCGATACTCTTGCGCCATCTCACCTTCCCGGTTCTTCGAGCTGCGCTGGCTCTGCTGCCGCGGCTGCTGTAAACCTCAAACGGCGCAAATATGGTAATCTAGTTGGTAGTTACTTCTTTGAGCCGTTTGGGGTTGAAACTTTTGGGCCGTGGGGGCTGAGTGCCAAAACGCTTTTTAAAGACCTAGCAAAGCGTCTCGTGACCCAAAGGCTGGCTTATACCTCGCTCAGAGGATTAGCATTGCCATTCAACGTGGCAATGCTGCCAGCCTTTCGGGCACACTCCCAGCCGGCAGCGATGCCGATGAATTTTTTGATGCTTTAATTTAATATTTTTTTGTTTTTTAACTTGTAAATATTTAACTCTGTAAAATTGTAAATAAAAATTACATTTAATTATTGATTGAAGGAAATAAACTTGAGCGTTCAAAAACAACGCTCGTGTGTTTTCAAAATGCGGAATCTCGCGCACTTTCTTAAGAATAATATTATTTGTTTCACATCCTTAGTTAGGTTATTATTTTGATACATTATCGACAACATTGTAAAGCGATATTTCTGTTATTATATTCTTATTTTACGTTTAGTAATTCTGTAGTAATACGTCAATTCCATAAACGCTGCCTAAAAGTATGAATGATTTTTCTAAAAATATCATGTACAGTAGGTACGGTGGTTCTTAGATAATTATTATTTTGTGTTTTTAGATCCCATATCCATGTTAATTTTAACACTTTTCACGCATTTGATTTTACTATGGTCTAATTAATAGCGAACTCACATTTAAATCTTATCATTTTGCATAATTATAACAGAAGATACAGTATATTCCGCAAAAACAAGGAACCAATTAAAGCAATGTCTTTTTTTTGTAACTTTACATTAGTTTTAAAGTTAGTGTTTTTTTTTAAATATAAGTTAAAGTGTTCAAAAAATATTTTATCAGGCACTAGCTGTTGCCCGCGACTTCGTCTTCGAATCATAAACCCTCACAAAATCCTCGATAAATGGTCTATACAACACAATTTTTTTTCAATTTGGACCAGTAGTTCCTGAGATTAGCGTTCAAACAAACAAACAAACTCTTCAGCTTTATATATTAGTATATATTCGGGTCGGGTAAGGTCGGGCATATACCTGACACATTTAAGCTGTCGACTTACTAAGAGAGTAAGTTAGTACGTTTTTCCTACTTTAATGACAAAAAATGTGTCCAGGTCCCCGATTCTGCTATTTACAATTACCGACGAATGTATGACAGTTGGATTAAATTTCAATGTATTGACCTAGACTGTCCCGTGTCCCGTCCCATACTAAATTTCCGAATATTGTAAGGGAAAAATGCTTAAGAGAATACGAAAAGTGTAATTTTATTCAAATTTTCATTCATTCATCGGCCATTGTTTATAGCGAATTGAGGCCTGGTCAATCATATTATCTCATGCATTAACATTTACTGTCCCACTGCAGGGTAAAGGCCTCTCTTCGATTTTTATACTCTGTCCGGTCTATTGCTCCTTCCATCAATTTTTTGTGGTAGGTATCCAGATTTTTTCGCCATCTCATTCGAGGCTGTCCTCGTCGCCGTTTCATGTCAGACGGTGACCACTGGGTTATTACTTTGGCCAATCACAGGTCAATCATTAATACCTTAAAATTATTGCTATTTAACGACTTTACTAATTATTATCATTAGATTACGATCAAGTAACCGGTATGACCTTTGGCGGTATTGTAAGTTAATGAGTGTCATAAAGCGATACATTATGAACTCAAAATATCGTAAATGATTTGACGCTTGACAAAATAACTAGTAAAACATTGCTCTAAGTTTTGCTAAAGGAGTCGCCTAGATGAGCTTAATGTATTATTATAAACACTAAGGAATTGGATCCTTATGTGGCGGGGGTTTTATTAAATATGCAAGCAGTAAAAAAGTCATATTAATACTGACTATCAATTTTTTTTTCCGACCTAAAACAAAATATATTTATTTACAAGATACATAATCAATTAAAATATTTTTTTGCAATAAATTAAACTAAACTAATATTTAAATTTTTAAAACTATATCAATATAAAAAGAAAAATATACATTATTTACAAAGCGTCAAAAAAGATATCCTCATCCCTGGCAAAGTCGGGAAACGTGCCCAGAAGTCTGGCTGCATTGCCACGTTGTATGGCAATGCTAATTCTTTGGGCAAAATATAGACCAGCCTTCTGATCACGTGTAGAGTTGACCAAACGCTTTGCGAGTTCAAAAGGGCTCAAAATATAATTACCAACAAGGTTATTATATTTATTGTAATGACTGAAGTGAAGTCTGGAGTATTCTCGTTAACCCAATACTCATTCCTTAATGCTGAAGCTGTTAAAAAATACTATAAAAATAAAACAAACTTTCAATGAATATGAAATATTTTACTAAATAAACAATCTCCAAACTTAACAAAAAAATATAACTAAACAAATTCAATAAGTCATTTCAAGAAATGAAAATGTAGAATAACGAAAAATTAGAGCCCAATACCAATACAAACAGTATTTTTTTTACAAACTGTTCAAGAACAAGTGTTTTGGGACATTTGAGTTATTTTCACGGTTCTGCTTGTGTGAACGAATAGTCATCCGGAGCTCAAATATCACCAAAAAATAAGGTACTTCAGATAACATATTAATTATATTTATAAAAAGTTAACAACAACTACAAAATATTTATAACATTGTTAAAAATAAAAAGATGGATCACGTTTCTTCATCTTTCTTCAACCGCAATAGTAACGATTGAGTGTCTTCACTTGGCTGAAGAGCTGCCTGTGGCATATATCTAGTACAGTCTGAAGTCCTTGACATTCGGTCTTAGAGACTTGTAGACCTTCTCTCCAGAGAAAGGTCCATCTGTAAATAAATGAATAAACTGGTCAAGTTTATAGTTATTCATACATCTTTGTAGTCGTTACATTACAAGTAATCAAAAGCTAGAAAGTCTGAGAACCAGTCTAATTAAGCAACTGGATTGAGGAAATCAGATAGGCAGTCGCTCCTAGTCAAACAAAGGTTCAACTGCATCCGATGAGACTGGAAGCCAACCCCAACTTAGTTGGGAAAAGGCTAAGAGACGATGACCAATTTCAAGGTCATAATAAATGTGAGATTCTACCACAGCTTCTTGATATGATATTATTATGGTTTCTGAAGGGTGAAAGCGCAATGCCCGCCATAGATCGCCATTTCTTTTTGATACCCACAATAATATTACTGAAAGACTTGGCGGCCTTTAAAGGACGATGTCCCTGGCGTTTTAACAGGATAAAAAAAATACTAGGACACGTACCAATTTGGAACCACTCAGTGCTAGGTATGCCTGCTTCTTTTCTTGCTTGAGTTATGGCTTCTCTGATTGCGAATGGTACGACGACTGAAGCACAAATCGGGGGTTCACCAGTTCCTAGTTACAAAGAAAGTATTTATTTTCATATTTTAATATTATTCAATGACTTCTAGATAATAACACGCATTATTGCCTTACCTTTAGATCCAAGAATCCTTTCATTACTGTATGAGTTCTTTTTCAGGTAAATCCTGAAGTCCTGAGGAATGTCCTTAGAGACTGGAAGATGGTAATCCCAAGCACGGTTGGTCAGATTTTCGCCTTCTTCGGTATAAACCAGCTTCTCGCATGTCCAGTAACCAAGACCCATAATGAAGGCTCCCTCAACCTGAAGTACATGATTTTAAGAAAATGAGAAAGGAAATATAAATACATTTTGATACTCGTCTATTAAATAAGAAATTTAAAGACAAAAAAGTATGCGTAGAATTACTTACTTGTCCAATATCAATATCAGGGTTAAGACTCACACCTACATCTTGTATCATATCCACTCTCAAGATTTCGTACTCAGCAGTCAAAACGTCAAGTTCAACTTCACACAAGGCCATACCGTACACATCATAGACTTGTGCATCACCAAAGCCAGTAAATCCGTGAGTTTGCAGATCTACATCAGCACCATACGCTGCTGTGATCAGTTCCTCCCAAGTAGGGTTTTCTAAAGATGCTCTAAAAGGTTCCAATCTAGCATTCAACTCCGCACAACATTTTCTGAGACCAATGATAATACTACTGGTTGTCAAACTTCCACCAGACATGAAACTGTTCGGTGTGACGACTGTGCTGTTGGCTTTCACTTGAATCTTCTCAATGGGGATCTTTAGTAAGTAGGAAGTGAGTTGGATTGCCTTAGTGTTGATTCCTTGTCCCATTTCAACACCAGCGTGGGTAATAGCTACGGTACCATCAGCATGGTAAACCGCGAGGTTAAGGTCAAAATGTTGTGCTCCAATGGGAGCCCATCTAGCGAAAGCCCATCGGAGACCGCGCTTCTTCCATCTGTTTTCAGCGTTAAATGAATCAACTGCCGCTCGTCTAGGTACATAGTCAGTTTGGACTTTAACTTCTTCAACCATTTTTGCCATTTCTCCGTATTGCTCATGATCTAAGTTGGCTAATCGTACGGCTACGGGATCCATTGAGAGTTCGTAGGAAATTTGTTCCATAATGCACTCCATGTTAGTAATAGCTTCCATAGAACCTGGTTTAGACAAAACGACTTAGTGTGAAGGAAATTACATTCTTAGATATTTAAAAAAACTTATATTAAGCTACCTACCAGGTGATCTACAGAAAGTATTCTTGGGCATGTCAGTTATGGAGTCGTAGTACTTGAAATTAATCTTAGATTTATCATAACAGTTGTTGTACACGTCCATGCCGATTGTGGAAACCATTTCGTTGGTTTTGTAACCATTGTCTTCATAAAGTTCAGCATTTAGGTATTGCAACTGACCGGAACTGTTTACTGCGGCCTGGAAATATTAAATTTATGACTAAATAACATCAGCTAACACTATACTTTTCTTTACACTTTACTTTTCTGAATACGAGATGTTAAAAATATGTAATTTTATAAATATTAGTACCTCGAAGGTCGTATGGCAAGGGAATCTCTTTCCAACGGATTTAAGTATGGAACTTAAAGACATGATGAATCGGCACGGGCGGTTCAGTTTGTGCGCGACAAGACTACAAGCAACAGCTGATTGGATGCTTCGGGAGATTTTCAAACCATAGCCACCGCCGATACGACGAACATGGACATCAATCCTGGAAAAAAAGAAATTAGGATTATTACACTCCCAAAATAACCCCATGAAGAGAAAAAAATCTCTGTGTATTTTATATTACACAATTTATGATTTAGCTATAAAAATAAATAACTCACTTATTTTCACCCAAATTCAATGCCCTTGATACCATCGTGTGTACTCCATCAAGCCATTGCGTAGCCGCGTGTATTTCAAGTCCTTCTTCAATAGGCTTTGCTACACAAACAATGCTCTCTAATGGGAAGTGACATTGACCATAGAATGTGTTACTGCCAGTTATCGTCTTGTACACATCTGTACCAGGGTTTGTTGCTTCAGCTGAAGCGTGCAGAGTATTTTTACTTTCATCTTTTACTGCTTCTTTAATATCTATGACTGGTTTTCTAACATTACTGTACTTCACTACAACGAGTTTGGAAGCTCTATCAGCTACATGCTGAGTCTCTGCTACGATAATACCAATTGGCTGATGGTAGAATTTGACGTTGCCGTCACACAATATTTCTTCATTAGCCGTGTAGAACAAGCTGTCGTGTGGTGTGAACGAGTTTAATCCGGGTATATCTTTAGCCGTATAGAATGCAACTACTCCTGGATATTTCTAAAAGAAAAGGAAACATTCAAACTATTCTTGTTGAAAATTTTATGTAACTGGTTTACTTCATACTCTAATGGAGACTTACCAAAGCAGCGCTAGCATCAATTTTGACTATCGTACCCAAAGCCACAGTGCTGAGTACGAAGGAGGCGAAGACTTCGCGAGGGAGGGCAGGAATGTCTTCTGTGTAAAGAGCTTCTCCGGCACATTGAACCTAGAATAAGATAAATTATTACGGAATACTTATTTTTGGGAGCTATCTCCCACAAAAAGGCAATAAATAGCTTGATATTACATACTTCATTGATATGTTTAAGGGCGTCTTATTGAGTGACTCAGCACCAGTTTATGTGACTACGTCTACGTTTGCCTTGATGGCATTTGAAAACGTAAACTGTTATATGCATTATCAGTGTTAGCTTCTAATATGTAGTATTATAAGTCGTTTTTCACTTCAAGTACTTACCGTTGCTTCCACTTTAGCGATAGGCTGGTTTAATGGCCACATCTTAGGGTCAGATTCATAAACCTGACGGCTAGTCGTGACAGGTCTATTTTCACGGATGTTAATAGCCCCAGATGACAAACGTTGGCCTCTGGTTGAAGATGGACATAGAGAAAGAATGCCCTAAAATACAAAAAAAATACGTAAACGATTTGCAATTTAGTGAATATGTCATAACGAAGATTCGCTTACTAGACAAGTCATAGTACTTGTTTATGGTCATGTGAAAATGAAATATTAGAAGTAACAAGAAATAATCTCACCTTAAACATCAAAGCCTTTGCTAAATACCTTCTGAACTCTACAGACGGTTCAGGAGGATTATCTTCAACAAGCATTTCTCCGTCCAATACTCCCAAAGCACCTTGCACCGTTTCATTCTCAAACAACCTCTTTCCAACCAGGTAACTTTCAGTCGCTCTTGCCCTTATGAACGTTGATGATAAGTGACCGAAAACGACTCTAGCTTTCTCAATCACATCCTTCTTGCGATCAATTTTGTATAGGAATCCAGCGTTGACTATGGAGTGAGCACTTTGGGCTCTTGACATAAGCTGTAAAAACAAAAATTCCAATTAATATCAGCCTCTTACAAAAAAGACGAAATAAGTATCATGTTTTTTATTTCAGATGCTCAACTGTTTTTACAAACTCGACAACTGAACCGTACCAAATACGACAACCTACCTTATAGGTGTACAGAAGATAATCTTCATTAAGGGGTGGAAGCATAACATTTATGATCAATTTTCCTTTCATGTCTAGTTTCAAAAACTCATCCATTGTAACTGTAAACTTTTCGGTTCTAGATCCTGGAATTAAAAAAAAACATGAAATGTTGAAAATCGAGACAGTCTAAGCAATATCACTATGCCTAGATTGACCGAAAATTCTTCGGTAGTCTAGACGATCTAGAGATTCAATAAAAACTTAAGTGAAGGAATGGATGAAAGTAAACATACCAATGGTCAACTCTGCACCAACAGCGTCAAATAGCAGGAATACATCGGACGGGTACATGTTGTAGCCATGTTTGATCATCAGGTTTCCAGCGATGGTACCCACCTAGTTATCATTATATTTAAGTAAATATCGTACGGTTATAAAGCCTTAATGATAAAACCCAGCACAAGCTCTTTACCAAGTGGTGATGACACTTCTAGTTCATATTTTTACGTAGAATGAAGTTAACTGTTATCATGTCGAATCTTTTCGAAAGAGCATTTATTGAAACTTTCCTCAATTTGTATAAATTACAATTGGAGATAAACGCAAGATCAATATGAGGACAGCTGAAACGAATCTTTACTCAGAAGGTAATCTACATAAAACAATAATTAATGAATATAAAACTTACATTTCTCACAGGGATGTGAGCGACCAGATCCATATGATTATAAAATTTGGTAAAGTAGCTGAAATTCTTGTCCGAAGATTTTGATTTGAGTACATCCATAAACTCGGTAAGAGTTAATGCTCCTCCAAGGATGACATTTTGATCGGTTTCGATGGTTTTTAGAGATTGGACATTATTGATGTCAATCAGAATTTTAGGGTACTCATCAATGGGAATAGCACCTGTAAAATAATAGTAATTTTATGTAAGATTTTTCTAGTATGGGACAATAGGTAAAACTAACTATTACAATGTGATCGGGATGGAAATATCTCGATTTCACCTTATTTTTGTTTGTGTAGCTGGCACTTGCTTTAAGGAATCTTATTCATATTTGTTGTCAAATCGAAAATTGGTCACTTACACATTATTGCAATCTTAGTATGTTAAATTAATTAACAAAAATGTGCTACCTTTGGCAGTATTTCCAGCAACCAGCATATACGAATCAGTACCTTCTCTCGCTAAAATATCAAATATGTCGCATATTCTCTTGGCCTGGAACCATTTTCTACCATCTTTTAAAACCAATTCCTTTACTTTGTTACTTTCCAATTCAGTATCATTCTTTTCTACCATACACCAATCATCTTCTTTTTCACTACAACATTTGTTTCCATTTTTGTTGCAAATATACAGACTTTGTAAATCCATAATCCTTTCTTCTTTTGGTGCATCTTTGGCAAACTTCTTGAATGCCTCAATGATTGGTCTGTACCCGGTACAACGGCAAAGGTTGCTACCGAATGAATTCTCTATTTCTTTCATAGTTAGGTCTTTTTTTGTTTCTAGGACCCTGTTAAGACGAAAATGATGTTTTATGAGATTTAAAATGAATTAAATGAATTATGATACTTCCAAAAAAGTAAAGTCATTAATATGATTCCCCTCATTTTATCACGCTGAGGTTATTAAAAAATCTCACCCTTGCATGGCCATAACCCATCCACAGCTGCAGTACCCGCACTGACTTCCATGGTTCTCTGCCAACGTCGTTTGGACCTTGTGGTACCCATCCTTCTTGTTGCCCAAACCTTCTATAGTTCTGATATCCCAGCCATCACAAGATGTGACTGCCACCAAACACTGATACAAAATAAAATTAAATCATAATCAGAATATACTTCTTAATCTTTTTATAAATAGGAACTACTGAAATATTTTTTCTTGCATTTTTTTTTATCATGAGCGCCATATTCCTCCCTTGTCAAATATGCTGCATATTTAATTTAATTTAAATCGCTGTTGAAAATATATTTTCATTTATTGTTTTCCCAATCATCCATTACGCTACAATTCATGTAAGCAAGTAAAATGGAACCTTAGCCAACCTTTACTTACAGAATTAACTGATACATATGGAGTGCCAGGAGTTTTAGAAGCTGTTACGATGCAGGCTCCGCAGCCTCCCTCGCGACAACTGTACTTGGTACCGCGCAGTTCCAGGAAGTTACGGAGGTAGTCCACCAGCATCACATCGGAGCTCACCTCACTTCCAACTAAAAAAAAAACAAACAAACTAAAATATATTCCAACTGGACTGATATACATAGTTGGCTTGAAAAATACTTAAGTGTGCTGTTTTCAACGTGGTGCCTTAATTCACTTTATTCGAAATTTGAAAAGACTGGTCTGTACCGATATCGAAACCGAACCTACAACCCTTGCCTTGACAGTCCGACAGTCTTACCACGCGGCTGACTAGTTGAAATCGAAATCTTGTCAGATATTCATAAAGCGTTGTAAAGTGATGCTAGTCCTGCGAAATTTAACTGATTTGGATATTGCTCTTCAGATTTTCCCAACTAATATCTTGATTCAATTTCACTAAACACAAAATTATGCTAACAATACTGACGCCCAGGACAACAGCTGCAGCTGAACATCAATATTTTAAAGATAACGACTGCTTATCTGATCACCACAATACATTTAATAAGAACACAGCACTAATTAAAACAACATTTAAACTAATTCACGGCCTCAGCTTCCAAGAATCTTGGGTTCTTGCAGGAGTTCTATGTAATAAAATAACAATTATAAACGCACCCGTGTGTTGGACCCCATTGACTTTGATCTTAATGTTGTCCATGACTGCTCCTCACTATTAGCCGGTACGGACTGAATTTACATGATCTCTTCATTAAGACCAATTTTATAGGATTTCCAATGGAAACATACGGTTGTAAAAATGACAATAAATATTTTTTTCTGTAAATTAATATTTATTGTACATAGTTTTAATCTGGTCTATGAAGACGCTCATGAAGGGTGATCTGCCGATTTCCCTGAAGCGGAAGCTCATTGACATGTGTATCCTGCCCATCTTAACTCACGGTGCTCAGACCTGGTCGCTGACCGATTCACAGAAATTCCGCCTTGGAGTTTGCCAAAGAGCTATGGAACGCAGCATTCTTGGTGTTAGGTTGCAAGACCGAATTCCGAACACCACGCTGCGTTCCAAAACTGGGATTATAGACGTCGGCAAAAAGGCTGCCAGGCTAAAATGGGATTGGGCGGGTCACGTTAGCCGCATGGAAAGCGATCGTTGGGCCAAAGTCACCACACTATGGGAGCCAACGGATGGACGGCGACCTTAACGCTTACCGCGCAAGGTGGATCCATGCGGCCCAGAATAGAGAGTCGTGGAAGGATTTGGGGGCGGCCTTTGCCCAGCTGTGGGACACAGTGGGATAGAGAAAAAAAAAAGTTTTAAAAATGTAATTTTAAGTTTGAATGAAATAACCCACATATTTATTTCGTTTTTGTTTTGAAATTGTTAACTTGTGTAACTATGTTATTTTTTTCAATTTATTATCAAATATGGGATATGTGTATACATGTCATTTGGCTAAAGGCATGTAAAATTGATAAGTAAATACGAGTAGCTTTGAAATTTAAGAAAACTGTCAGTCCTGCGCACAGAAAGAACAGTTAAGTGTTTAAAAGATTATATTAATAATTTGAAATGAAATTTTGAAATGTTCTCGTATGTTTTCATTATTTATCATATCATTCTCATAATGTACAAGTGAGGATTATTTGAACAAATGTGATGCAATTTGTATGTTTTATCATTTTTTTGCCCCATCGTTACTTATAATTCTTTATTTATTGAATTTGATCTGTTGATTCTGTTATGAGTGATTTTAACTAAGTTACACAAGAAAAATGTATCGAATGGGCTTACATTTGACATTGTCCTTTGTATGAAAAGCCTGAAGTGAAAATTGTGTGTTAAAGACATTTGAAGTTTTCATGCGGCAAAATATCTGTCAAGCAACATTTCCAGCCTTACGCGTTGATGCAAAGTGAACAAGAGTTTGGGTGTTTTTAAAATTAGTGCAATTTGATTTATTTAAATTTTTTGAACACGTCAATTATCGACGGACAAAATTAATAATGTATGACGTAATTAAAAAATAATAGACATTAAATGACTGTTTTGCAAGGAGTTCATCTATGTTTCGTACTTTCCAAATTCCTGGGCATGTAAGTGGTATGTTACCAAAATTAACACGTTTATTAGCACGTGTTTTTAATGATATATGTATAAAAACAAATAAGGCTTCGACTGCATTTTCAATTGTTATATCAACACCTGTGTAATTAAATAGCTGCGCATTTATATAGTGAGTTGTTATAAAACGACTTGCAAGATATAGAAAGAGTAACTCTCATAATTTTTGGATGTCGAATATAAGTGGAAGAAGCTCCTGTAAGGTAAACAGAACAACACAATGAGTTTGGTAGAATTGTTGACATTACAAAAGTAAGAAAGCCGAGCTAATGATCGCAAAGTGTCGCGAGTTTGATCCCCGAGTAGGAAAAGAAAGGCAAGTGTGTGATCCAAAAATGCTTGCCCTAAGTCTGGGTGTCTTCGTACTAGTGACTTGAATGTTTGTGAAACCCCCAGCGACACAAGAATGAAATTTCTTAACATATATGCGCGTAACATAATCGAACGATCAACAATTTTCTTTTTCTCTTTCCTCACGTTACGTCTTCTTTCTGCGATCGCATGTGTCGGCAACACGTGAATGTTTATGATCAGATACGGACAGCTGAAATAATTAGTGTTTCAGTTGGTCTGTGCTAGTGAATTGCGACTTTTAAGATGGAATGACGTCGATCTAAGTTAAAGCGAGTCTTAAGTTGTCTTTTGGAAATATAAGATGGTACCGTTTTTTTTTACGGACGTAATTCTGCATTTAGTTAAGAATCTCACGTCTCTCATTATAAGCATACTTAGTTTTTGGTGCGCAGATTGAGCAGAAAATAGTGACAGTTACAAAATTACCTTGACAAAGACCTGACATTTGGAAAGCTTTATCAAAAATCAGAAGTATTTTTAACTCCTTCAAAAAGGAATTCAATCTTTGTAAAGCAGGGGTTTTCACAAACATTTAAGTCAAATGCACTATGTTATCTAGACACAGAACAATGATTTGAGGAGGATCACACAAACGCTAAATTCTATATACGTTTTACGTCTGTATATTTTTTACACGTTTTCATTGAAGTATAATTATTATTCATATCATCATATTTTTGCTCGGTAAACAAATGAAAAAAAAAATTGTCAATACAACGACATTACTATTTACTTAGTTGCAAAGTGAAGAGAAATTATGGCTTAATATTGCCTAAGCCTGTTAATCATACTGAGAGTCGGGGGCCACTGTGAAAGAGAGACGCCATTCTACGCGACGTAGTGTGCTATTAAGCTTCCACACTTTGTAGTAATGTTACTATAAGACGTGGTGGTAGGCCCTCTGAAGTACTCAAAAGGGTCATAGAGCTATTACAGTGTAAGGGTCCTGTTTCTAGAGTTCCGTACCAGAAAGTAAAAACGGAACGCTGTACTGAGCTCCTGAAAACACCTGAAAAAGAGGTCAGCAAGCTCTGTGGAACGTATCAGGGCTGAAGCTTTCCGGGCCAGCAGGATTATGAAAGGATTACAAGAAAAAGGAACATGGGTAGGTTTTCGTCAATAAAACTCTGATATTCCCTTCCGCTCAAGCCAAAGCAGAAGGAGTGATTTGATAATTTCCGTTCGCAAAAAGAAAGATCGTAGAGATCCCTCTGAATTAAGTCGAACATCAGATACCTAAGCGGAACTATTTTCTGAAGCAAGAGCGCCAACTACAAGACGTAGCTCAGCATTCTTCATCCACTACGATAATTTCATTACTGAAGTGGTGAAAAAAAGTATTTATTGAATAAATTTCTGAACACCACATTGTCATATTTTCACTGGATGCTATTGGTGATTGCATTGTCATTTTGGTTTAGTTGTAAAAAAATAATAAGATATGAAACGTTGGTATTCTATATTTTTTTATTATAACTGCCGTGACTTGAGAACTATACTAATGAACTCAAGTTTCATTAGGGCCTACCGCTTCAAATTATGTTTATAGTACATATACATACATATCTATAGGCTTAAAATTTACATATACATACAGATAACCATCAACACGAAATTCCATCTTTCACTCTTATGCTTCATTTCGTTAGTTTTAAAATGGATTATTATGAATAAGAAAAACAAAAAATATTAACTTTTCATAATTTTTATTAATGTAAGCAGATGAACTCTATAACAATAATAATGGCTTATTCTATTTAATAAAATCTAAAGTCTTTTATGTTTGTTTTAATGGCGTTGTGGATAGCTTCACCTGAATATGGCCCATCTGTGAACAATAACGATTTATTGAGTATCAATTAACATCCAAAATTCTGAGATAACACCATTTTTTTCAAAATAATTACATAATGATAAAGTGTTTAGTCAAAAATTTTATAAAACAAAAAAAAAAAACTTTCGGCATTTCAAGATTTAGCTGTTGGCATAAAAAAATACAATTATTCATTAAGTAGTATTCCACAAATAAACACTGACCAATAGGGAACCACTCTGTGGAAGGAATCCCAATTTCCTTCCTTGCCTCAACCATGGCTTCCCGGATTGCGAATGCTATGACCACTGCCGCACAAATAGGTGGCTCACCAGTTCCTAAAATGAAAGGTTCTATTAATAAATGATCAAAACAAGAGAAATGAAGAGGATAATATCCGAAGGACACTAAAGAATGTGCAGTACGGGCAGATTTTATAAACTGTTTCTTTTCTACCTTTAGCTCCCATTATGAAATCATTGCTGTAAGAGTTCTTCTTCAGATACACTCTGAAGTCTTGAGGTATATCTTTGGCCAAAGGCAGATGGTAGTTCCATGTTCTGTCTGTCAAAATCTGCCCTTGTTCACTGTAGACAAGTTTCTCGCAAGTCCAGTACCCTAAGCCCATGACAAAGCCTCCTTCAACCTGTAAATATGGATAGATTTTAATAAAATCTCTCTTTGACACGCTTTGATATATTACTGTGGCAAAGAGACGCTACTGGTTAAAAACCTATTTATATTATTCGGATTGTTTAAAATTACAAGCATAAACTTACTTGACCAATATCAATTTCAGGACTAACGCTCAACCCCACATCTTGTAATAAATCGACTCTCAATATTTCAAATTCATTTGTCAAAACATCAAGTTCTACTTCACATAATGCCATTCCATACACGTGATATGATTGGGCATCATTAAATCCCGCGTATCCATGAGTTTGTAGATCAACATCCGCAGTAGAGGCTGCAGCTATCAGTTCTTCCCAAGTTGGATTTTCTAAAGTAGCTCGAATCGGTTCTAACCGCGCATTCAATTGTTCGCAACATTTCTTCAGGCCAATCATAACACTTGTAGTAGTAAGACTTCCTCCACTTAGATAACTGTTCGGTGCAACGTGAGTGTTGTTGCCTTTAATTTGAATTTTATCAAGAGGTACGTTGAGAAGATGAGCCGCAATCTGTTTGGCTTTAGTGTTTATGCCTTGACCCATTTCAACTCCAGCATGGGTTATCGTTATCGTACCATCAACGCGGTAGACAGACATGATGACGTTGAATTGTTGAGCTCCAGTCGGCACCCACTTAACGAAAGCCCACCTCAAACCTCGTTTTTTCCATCTATTTTCTGTATTATATGAATTAACTGCCGCTCTTCGAGAAACATAATCGGCATTTGTCTTGAGAGTTTCAAAAACATTTTTCATTTCAGTCAAATGGTCTGGATCGGTATTTGCTAATCGTACCTCCGCAGGATCTACGGATAGCTCATATGAAATTTGTTCCATTATGTGTTCGAATGCCGATATAGCTTCAAGCGTACCTGTATCATTAGGGGTATTTATTTAATAATATTTACATTTAATTGGATAAATATTTAGACAAAACATTTAGTTATCTTGAAATACTAATATATATGATCTGAATGTCAATCTTACCTGGCGATCTACAGAACGTATTAGAGGCCATATCCGTGACGGTGTCGTAGACTTTGTAGTTAATCTTAGATTTGTCGTAGCAGTTGTTGTAGACGTCGAGTCCTAGTGTTGACATCATTTCGTTGATCACGTATCCACTATCCTCATAGAGATTAGAATCTAGACTTTGGATGAGACCTTCGCGATTTACTGCTACCTAAAATAAAAAAAAATGACTCAATATTTTTTTTTAATGGTTCTAAATATACACAGTACTTAAAACCCTAGATTAGAAGCACATTCAAAATAGATTAACTCTACCTCGAAAATTGAAATACATGGTGTCCTCTTTCCTACAGATTGCATAATTGTCGACAAAGGCAAAACGAATCGGCATGGACGTTGCAGCTTTTGTACAATCATACTGCAGGCTACTGCAGCCTGTGAGCCGCGGGATAACTTCAATCCATACCCACCACCGAGGCGACGAACGTGCACGTCGATCCTATAAAAATATCATAACATAAGAATGGTAATATGTTCACTAGTTTTTGTATTATGCTTGTTTGTGATATTGCTAAGGTTTAATCGTCAGGCGTTTTGAATTAATAAATCGTGTGTGAAGTGTTTCGCCTCGCCTATTTTATTTAAAAACTCTAATCACTACGTGCACTATTTCGTGTGCTTCAAAAGAGAGATAGAAATATCTAGGTAAGTATAAATATATTCTTACCTGCTTGCATCCATATTAAGAGCTCTAGCTATCATAGTCTGTACACCATCAAGATATTGTGTCGTCGAGTGCACTTCCAGACCTTCTTCCGATGGTTTCGCGATGCAAGCTAATGTTTCCATAGGGAAATGGTATTGTCCATATAACGTGTTACTGCCAGATATAGTTTTGTACACATCTGTACCAGGATTCGTGGCTTCAAATGACGTCACAAGACTACTTCTAGAACTATCCTTAACAGCTTCTTTGATATCTATTACTGGTTTTGCTCCACTGTTGTACTTTACTTGGACAAGTTGCGTTGCTCTGGACGCTATTTGGTGAGTCTCAGCTACTACAATTCCTATAGGCTGATTATAGTATCTGACATTACCATCGCATAAAATTTCTTCATTGGCGGAGTATAATGAAATGTCATTAGGCGTGTAGGAGTTAAGGCCGGGAATATCTTTGGCTGTGTAAAATGCCAGAACACCTGGAGTACTCTGGAAAATAAATGTATTTTTAGTAGAAGTAACAATAACAATTACGGGTCTTAAGTTGATATGTATTCCGGTAACAATGTCCAAACAAAAAAAGGTTAGTTTACTTTTTTTGTTTGTTGTAGTAATTTTTTGTGACTTACCAATGCAGCGCTGGCATCAATTTTAACGATAGTTCCCAAAGCGATAGTACTTAATACGAATGCTCCATACACTTGACCAGGCATGGCAGGAATATCTTCAGTAAATTTAGCTTCTCCAGCGCATTGAATCTGATTGGAAAAAGAAAATTAAAAATGACTCTTCTAATAATAAGACTGTTTCTCCTTATGTTTTAGCAATAGCAACTATTCGTAGGCCTCAGGAAATTTTATTACTTTTTTTGTATTAGATGAAACTGTCCTTTAAGAATAGGCGTTAAGTGAAAAACAATCAAAACTTAGACCAACCATTGCTTCGTCCTTCATAATAGGTTGATTATAAGGCCACAGATTAGGATCAGTTTGTATGACCTGCAGCCCAGTCGATACCGGTCTCACATCATGCAAGCTAACTGCACCAGAATTCAGACGACGCTGTAACATCTCGGGTGGGGAGAGTGTTAAAAGTCCCTGGAAATTAAGGAAAGTGAATTCATAAAAATCATCGATTATTGTTTTAGTGTTCCATAGAAATAAATTATTTGTCTTAACACTCACCTTATAAAACAGTACACAAGCAAGATACCGTCTATATTCTACAGATGGTTCTGGAGGATTTTCTACAATGATCATCTCTCCATTCAAGACTCCCATTGCTCCTTGCAGCGTTTCGTTGGTGAACAAAGGCTTTCCGATCAGATAAGCCTCGGTAGCTTTTGCTCTGGTGAAGTTAGGGGATAAAGCGCCATACACGATCCGTGCACTTTGAACCACGTTCGTGGTGGGATCCAACTCGTAAAGGAAACCAGCGTTGACGATGGCGTGAACACTTTGGGCTCTAGACATCAACTGAAACATAATATAAAGTTAAGAATGAAAAATCAAAAAGTAAAATATGTGACTTACTTACATAATTATTTTCATAAGACTAACACAGCAAATGAAAAAATCTTGAGTAGAAGTAAGAATATCGTACCTTATATGTATAGATTTTATGTCTATCACTTAGAGGTGGAAACATGACATTCACAATTACTTTTCCTTTCATATCCATCTTCAAGAAGTCTACTAATGAGACTGTATACTTCGTTTGCTGCTGGTCCACTTGAAAACAAACGTTTGAATGAACAGTTTTGTAAGAGGTAAAATCAGAACAGAACATTTATATATATAGTTTTTATTAATCTTACCAATATTTAACATGGCTCCAACTGTCTCTAACAGAAGGAATATATCAGACTGGAACATGTTGTCTGCATGTTTGATCATCAAATTCCCGGCAATCGTTCCTATCTGGGAATATGATAAGGAATAAGGGAATAATAAAATAAGTTACAAAATATGATAAATAGACTATTCAATAATCAATCATCATTAAAAACAAGGAATATACTTACATTTTGTACAGGAATGTGAGCTACTAGCTTCACATGATATATCAATTGACTAAAATAACTGAAGGCGTCTTCAGTTGACTTAGCTTCCAAAATGTTTTGAAATTCTGTCAACGTCGTGGCAGCTCCAATTATTATGTTCTGATCGTATTGCACAGCTCTCAGCTCATGGACTGCACTTATATCAATCATTACTCGAGGATATTCACTTATGGGAGAGACGCCTGTGAAGATTAATCAGTAATTATAACTTTTATCACTACCAGTTACGTAAAACTCTAATAGGAAAAGGCTCATAATATCCGTACCTTTTGCAGTATTTCCACCGACCAGCATATAAGAATCTGTACCTTCTTTTGCAAATATATCAAAAATATCTTGTAAGACTCTAGCTTTAAACCAGTTTTTACCATCTTTCAGTCGGATTGACTTTACTTTATTCATATGCGCATCATCTTCGTTAACCATGCACCAGCCTTCTTCATCTTTACAACATTTTCCTTTACTATTGCAAATAGCTAATTTACTAACGTCCGTAATTCTGTCTTCTTTTGGAGCATCCACAGCGAACTTCTTAAAAGCTTCTAGGATAGGACGGTAACCAGTGCAACGGCAGATGTTGCTACCGAAAGAATTTTCGAGTTCTTTCATAGTAAAGTTTCCTTTGCTCTCCATGACTCTATAAAGTTTATCAAAAATCGTGTTATAGTTACACATTAATTTACATGGTCAAGGATGCCATTTAGTTCCAATTATATTTGTTTTGAATACCCAATCAATTATCTGGACGATGAAAGATGACATTTTTAAGTGTGAGTGTAAGTAATAAAAGTGTACATAGTATAATTACCCATGCATGGCCATCACCCAGCCACAGCTGCAGTATCCGCATTGGGTTCCATTGTTTTCTGCCAACGTCTTCTGCAGAGTGTGGTAACCGGTCTTCCTATTACCCAAGCCTTCGATCGTCACTATGTCCCATCCATCGCATGAACCTATGGTCACCAGGCACTGTTGAAAAACATAATTTTGACACTATTAAATCAGCCTTATGCAGCACAATTTAAATTCACGGCCCCCAGTTCCCGGTAGCTGCACTATTCCTGGCCATGGTACCGGCCACGGTAACGGTGCAGTGGGGGGTGCTAAGAATCCCCGGGTGACGGCAGGGTACCTACGCAAATTGACTTTGGCGACGTATAACGGACGTACACTACGGCTGAACGAGCACGTTGCCGAATTGGAAGTAGAGTTAAGTCGTATTAACTGGCATATCGTAGGGTTATCAGAACTTCGAAGACAGGGGGAGGAGACGATAACTCTCGAGGCTGGTCACTTACTCTATTTCCGAGAAGGACACCAACCATCTCAAGGTGGCGTCGGTTTTATGATCCACAAGTCACTCAAGGGCAGCATTGTGGAAGTTGGCAGTGTGTCGGCAAGGGTGGCATACCTTGTTCTTAAAATAACGGAGCGTTACACTTTGAAGGTCATTCAAGTGTATGCCCCAACGTCTTCGCACCCAGACGACGAAGTCGAGGCCATGTACGAAGACATAGTGAAAGCTATGTCTCGTACCAAAACATTCTACACTGTTGTCATGGGTGACTTCAACGCCAAAGTAGGAGTACAAGAGAATGGCGAGTCGAGAGTGGGTCCCTTCGGCTTTGGGCGCAGAAATCACAGGGGGCAAATGCTGGTAAACTTCCTCGAGGCTCAGGGGCTCTTCCTGATGAACTCATTCTTTCAGAAGAAGCCCCAAAGGAAGTGGACCTGGCGGAGCCCCGATAACGTGACGAGGAACGAGATAGACTTCATTATGTCAAACAAGCGCCAGATATTCAGAGATGTCTCTGTGATTAACAGGGTCAATACCGGTAGTGATCACCGACTGGTAAGAGGCACTTTGAGTATAAATCTCAAAATCGAGCGAGCGCGATTGATGAAGTCAACTCTCAGACCAACCCTGCCCCAGGTCGAGGCTGGCTGCGAAAGCTTCCAGTTGGAGCTACGAAATCGATTCGCTATGTTGGAAACTACTCAGGATATTAACGACGCCACCGATTGTCTGGTACGGGTTGTCCGTGAGGTGGGCTATAAGTATTTTCGACCGATGAGTAATGGACGCAAGTCGGCACTCACCAGCGAGACCCTGGAATTGATGAGGAAACGGCGAGAAAACATAAACGCAACACCGTCTGAGCGTCAGGTACTTAACAGGGAGATAAAAAAGCTGATAAGACGCGATACTCGGCGTGCGAATACCCGATCCATTGAGCAAGCTATAGAGCGGAACCAAGGCTCAAAAGTATTTTCCAAGGCTCATATCTCCCGTTGTCACCTGACAAAACTCAGTACGTCACAGGGCACTACCGTTACCTCTAAGCCAGAGATACTCGCTGAAGTCGAAAAGTATTATGGGGACTTATACTCACCAAAATCGAGCCCGCCCCAAGCACACAGCGCGGATGACCCACGAGCCAGACTTACACGCCACCTTACAGACGAGCTTCCCGACATTGACATGGGTGAGATTAGAATAGCTCTCGGACAGCTACACAACAACAAAGCTCCGGGAGATGACGGAATAACCACTGAGCTGCTCAAGGCAGGTGGAACACCTGTCTTGACAGAGCTTGTTAAGCTCTTCAATTCCGTCATCCATACTGGCATAACACCGGAGGCATGGAGCAGAAGCGTGGTGGTATTATTTTTCAAAAAAGGCGATAATACGCGGCTTGAAAATTACCGCCCCATTTCACTTCTGAGCCATGTGTATAAGCTGTTCTCGAGGGTTATCTCGAATCGTCTCGCCCAAAAGTTCGATGACTTCCAGCCACCGGAGCAGGCCGGGTTTCGAAAAGGCTACAGCTCCGTGGACCACATACATACGCTAAGGCAAATTATACAGAAGACAGAGGAGTATAATCAACCTCTATGCCTAGCGTATGTGGACTACGAAAAAGCCTTCGACACCGTCGAGACCTGGGCTGTGATGGAATCCATGCAGAGATGTCTCGTGGACTGCCGATATGTCGAGGTGCTGAGGTGTTTGTACAAGGCCGCGACAATGACCGTTCAAGTACAAGAACAGAGCACAAAACCAATCCAATTGCGTCGAGGAGTAAGACAGGGAGACGTAATCTCTCCGAAACTGTTTACAAACGCATTGGAGGACGTTTTTAAAACGCTTGATTGGAAAGGATGGGGATTGAACATCAACGGTCAGTACATCTCACACCTGCGATTTGCAGATGACATAGTCATCATGGCGGAATCTCTGCAGGAGTTGGAGCTGATGCTTAACGGCCTAAGCGATTCTTCGCGACGTGTGGGTCTCGGAATGAACCTAAATAAAACTAAAGTCATGTACAATGGCCTTGTTCTTCCGAGACCCGTGGTCGTAAATGGCGCTGCTCTCGAGGTTGTGCAAGAATACATATATCTTGGCCAAACCATCCAACTGGGGCGACACAACTTCGAGAAGGAAGCGAGCAGAAGAATACGTTTGGGCTGGGCAGCATTCGGGAAGCTACGTCATATCTTTGAATCGTCGATACCACAATCCCTTAAGACCAGGGTCTTTAACCAGTGCGTCCTACCCGTAATGACGTATGGAGCTGAAACGTGGACACTCACCGTGGGCCTGGTCCATAAATTCAAGGTTGCTCAGCGTGCGATGGAGAGAGCGATGCTCGGGGTATCTCTGGTGGATAAAATTCGTAACGAAGTCATCCGCCAGAGAACCAAAGTTACCGATATTGCTCGCAGAATCAGCACGCTGAAGTGGAAATGGGCCGGCCATGTCTGCAGACGGACAGACGGTCGATGGAGCAGACACGTGTTAGAGTGGAGACCACGTTTAGGCAAACGTAGTGTAGGACGTCCTGCGGCACGATGGACCGATGATTTGAAGAAGGTGGCTGGCAGCGGATGGATGCGGGCTGCCCAGGACCGGGATGGTTGGCGCTCTTTGGGGGAGGCCTACGTTCAGCAGTGGACGGCGATAGGCTGAGATGATGATGATGAAATCAGCCAAAGCAAGACTATCGTGCCTAAATAGTCCAGTCTTAGTGCGTTGTATAAGTTAGCAAGTATTCCATTGAAATTAAAACAGGATTACTCCAAAAAAAAGTACTTAAAAAAACCGGTCATGGGCGGATTTGGCTAAGTTTAGTTAAAAAAATTACAACTGCACGAACGTATCCCTGCGAGCCTTAATTTTGAGGTTCAGGATCCAAGACATCCAATACTCACAGAATTAACAGACACGTGTGGTGTTCCAGGCGCTTTAGATGCTGTTACTATGCAGGCTCCGCAGCCACCTTCACGGCACATGTACTTAGTTCCACGCAGCTCGAGGTGGTTTCGGAGGTAGTCCAACAGAGTCACATCAGAGCTGATCTCAGACCCCACTGGAATAACGACAAAATGTTGAATAAGATAACTGGGGAACTTCCAGGGCAAAAACCCCCTTAAAATTTAATATTTTTAAAAGTGAAAAATATAGTCGAGTTAAGGTAATTTCGTATGAACTTAAATTCCAAATTCACAAATATTTTTTACTTATATTAGGTCGATAATTATTTCCGAATTTGGAAGAAAGAATTCAGAATTTTTGAATTCAGACCTTATTCTCATTACAGATCTATTTTTGTATTTTCATGAAAATTTATTCATTTATATTTTTAAAATAAAGAATCTAAACGTTATCTACATAAACCTGCTTTTCCTAACTAGCTAATGAGTATATTCGTTTAACTTCCATACAATATTTGCATGCTGTTAGAAAACATCATAACTATTCTCTAAGTGACCTTACCAACACGCTCTACTCCATTGACCCTGAACTTGATGCAGTCCATAGTGACTTCGTTGGGGTTCTTGCCGCAGACTGATGCGCTAAATAGTAAGTCTTTTATATATACAACGAGATAACTAAACACTTTGTAGGTAAACACACGTGCAGCATTTTCGTTCTTTGCAGCGTTCACATGCATAATGGGTCCATGTTTGATCATAGAATAAATGTTAATATTTTTTCGTTCTGTCTTTCCATTTGAAAGTCTTGTCGTAGAAGAAGGATGAAATTTTTAACAAATCATGTCAACTAAATACATTTTCGAAAATAAAATGTCTTGTTATTAATCATTTGGAGATTGGTTATTAACTATGCACTCACATTTATTACTTTCCTATCACTTTTTCAGGTGAAATGTAAATCCAAAATTTACGTCCAGAATAATGAACACTGACAAGAATTTGGATAGAACAGGGTTGCTTTTGGTTGGTCGTCTTCCCAAAATGGGGTTTAAAAAAAGAGCATAATATTTTTCTGGTATCTGAGTATAGGACTCAACAACGATGACAGCATTGTCTTTGGTGATGTACATGACTGCATGTGTGCATTTCATTAAATATACCATGGTTTTTAGTAGGCACACGTTCACCATGCTTCGTCACATGATAGGAGCCCCTTTCTCATTTAGAACAAACCACAAAGAATTCATTGAATTGTGGCGTTGTAAAATTTTGGCAGGCATTCTAAAATTATAAATTGTTCTCCAGAAAATGATAAGTTAATTCTAGGAGTTAATTAGAGTAAGACAGGCTATAGAAAATTCAGTAATTTGCGCAAAATATGACCCCTTATGTTTTCATATTTATTAATTTACATTTGTCAATTTTAGTTAACAATGCGTTGTTTTGACACTGCATCTGTAAAGGTAATTAATATTTATTGACTCAGCTTTGCAATTGTCTGTCTCTTCTCAAACATTTGTATATGCCGTCATTACTTTTGTACCTATTTGCCCTAGTGTTGGACGGTCACCTCCCAGAAACTGCCTGCTGTAAATTGGTACATCATGCTGCCTGGAATGATCTTCATGTTGATTATGATCTTGTACTATGCGTTTATATTGTCCTGACGTCTCATCTAGGCCATAACTCTATGGCATCTTTGCGTCGGCTCTCATTGTTTACAACTAGACGATTGTGTAGTTGAGGCCAAACGATTTGAATTGATCAATTTGTCATAATCGACAAAATAGCAGTATCAAAATTTTATTGCAGTCTTTTATATTTTCTATACTAGTTTATGTCTGCGGATTCATTTGTGGTAACTTCAATTTTTTAGCTGTATAATGAATTGTAAATAAAAAAATTAAAAAAAAAATCCTTGGTTAGGGTCTATAAAATCTCGTTATAAATTAAGTAATAAAAATCAGCTTGATAATTTTTATCTTTCATGAAAACCAAAAAAAAACTAAAAAAAATACTAAAGAACTCATTTTTTTTTATTCAACTTAAGATTTCTCTTTTGGTGATCTATAACACTTTTATAATCCGCGAATAATCGATTAATAACGTCCTTCTTAACACGGAGGATCAAAATGAAATAAAACTTCACATCAATATCCGTTGAAATTTATACACTGCCAAAATTAGTGCATGACGTCAAAGAAAACATTGTGAAATTATTTCAGTATGGTTTTGTTTTTCCTTTGGTTTTTAGTTTAAAAAAGAATAGTTCTTAATCTCAGTTTCTATAATCCATAACTTCTGCATGACCAAACTGGATTTTTAAGTCTCCAGGGAGTGTTATACGACACAGCAGACTTTATAGATCTTGTACAAATGAAAATATATTTTCCATAGTGAGATTATTTTCCAAGTCCCAAGAGGGTATTTGTGTTTTTATTCGGATAGAGAGGAACAAGAAAAACCGTTGAACACTTAATTTATTTAACTTAATCAGTGCTTCCCAAATGTTACTCCACCGAAATCAAGATGGCCATGAGAACCATCTGATCGCTAAGATTGCACAGCTGTATGCCAGGGTGAAAGCATATAAACAATCACTGTTACCGTAATCAGTACAATTGACAATGGAGTCATCAAGCTGATCATTTTGGATTCAAAATTAAAGATATAATTCTTAACTTAGACCAAAGGAATCAACAATTAGGTATCAATTTAGTATTAAAGCGAAGTTCCTTACCGCACGTTGCGAAAGGGGGCTAAAATAATCATTCGTAACGACACTTTTTGCTGTAATTGTAAGCCGTGCGGCGTGCGCGTGTATCTGTCTCCCCCTCTCTTATAGAAAGCCAGACAGTTATTTATTATAACAAAAAATTCCATCTGGGTGCCTCTGGGCACATCCCAAGTTTTTTTTTTATGAATTAGAACGAGAAAGTCCAAATTCCTTTACACTACACACTTTTTTATGCATGGTTATACTGTATACTGAACGCTTGGTTTAGTTGCTACTCTTTCTTAAAACATCAATTTCATGTGCGATAATTATGAATTATCATCATCATCTCAGCCTATAGCTGTCCACTGCTGGACATAGGCCTCTCCAGATGTTCTCCAGCGCGACCGGTGTATTACCACATGCATCCAACGAAACCCAGCGGCTTTCACCAGGTTAAAATTAAATAGCTAAGGGCATATCAATGACTACAAAGTCATTCTCAATCTACCTTAAGAAGTAACAAAAAACTAAGTACGAGAAAGTAAGTATGTGAAAATTGCAAACAAGTGAGCCGAGAAACATATTTTGAATAAATTAATTTTTAAACGCCACATGTTTTCTGTGTTGACAATGTGATCAATAAATTGCTTAGTCATTGTTGTTTTAGTTGCAAATAGTGAAATTAACAATTTAAGTATACGAAATGAGGGCGATAGCTTTCTATCATATCTAAAATTAATTAATCAGAGATGTTTGTGAAGGGATTGTATACCTCATGGCTACGCTGTAACTGTACAAGTTGATCGATCACAGGTTTAGCTACGCTTGATACGGTCGGCGATTAGATGGGTGACCATCTACGTCATAACGAGTTTCGGAAGGCACGTTAAGCAGTGGATCCCGATTATTAACAAATAATGAACAGTTATTGCCTGTAGCCAGAAGCCATATGTACATTTGGTTGAACTGGAAGCCGACCCTGACATAGCGAGAGAGATAGTTGGGAAAAGCTAGGATGATGACGCAGGTGATGATGTTTGTCAAATGTCATGGTATACTATTATATTTCCATTCATATAAACACAGACAGATATTTCCAACGTTCCCATTCTCCAACGGGATTAAAACCATACAAGAGCGAAACGACGACGAGAATTTTTAGATATCCAAAGTTAAAAGAAGACGTGCGAAGCTGAGTGCAGCCTCAGAATGATAGAAGGTCAAATGGAAGATCATGAAGCCAAACTAGAAATGTTCCTTGTGTGGTGGTGGATTGTTACCAGTATCAGATTAGTGTTTAGATATTATTAAACTTGATTCTAAATATTGGAACTTATAGGGGTACTAACTAGATAGTAGGACCTATGGCATATTCATGGAGTGGATGTTAGTGTGCTAATCACCACATTCTATTTGTACCTATTTTGATCGTTCTAGCTTTTAATGATTATTTATTTATTTCTGGTAGGTCGAGAGATAAGTCATGCGTTGTGATGACACAACAAGTAAAAATGTGTCGATTTGCATGTTGTATTTTTTATCGAAAAATTGTAAACGTTCAGGACGACTTATCAGAATTTGGCCTCAATTTGATCAGCTGTTGTTGTTGTTGTTTGTCGGTTTTGCAGCGTCCAAAAACGTTCTTGTCCTTGCTATTACCGTTTGCGTTGGATTCCTCGTGCATTCTATCACGCATCCAGCGACTATCATGCTCTAGGAACCCCTAGTAAAAATCTCCAGAACCCTCTGGATTTGTGATACAAATGAGTATTTTCTCAGGCTATTTAAGGTCACGATGACCGCACTGAACATCAAATAAACTAGTATTTTTGCTCTTGAAACTATAACTCCACGCTATGACTAGCATATTTTTGTTTACAAAACAATCGAAGTCGTCATACAATTCTTTGCAACATCATTTCCCAACAAAACGGAAAACTTGTTTGTACAGCTTTTTAATTGACTTGGAACAAAATATTGCTTTTACTTTATGTGGAAGTATTTTGTCACATTTTAATAGCATTCTTTTTATGATATGAAATCTTTGTGAAACTGATGGCAGAAGGCAGTTTTTTAATAATTTTCCTATTTCTATTTTTGTGAAGGATCTAAAATTGCCCATCCATCCTTTTCTCTTTATAAATCGAACTTCTTTTTAAACAATTATATATTTTGAAACATATTTCTAATACGTTTCAATGTATTAGATCAAAATTAGAACTCATTTTGAGTTGCTAATCAGTAAGGCCATTTGCTACTTCATTTTCGGAAAATTCGATGTCTTATCGTTGATATATTTCATCAATGAAAATATTATATTTTGTCTGTTTTAATCCGTACGTGTTAGTAAAAAGTTTAATAAGAAATGAATTAAACATAAAGTGCTAATATTATAGGAGGCATAAATCTGAGTAAATAAGCAACAATACAACGACTGTTTTAGTGAGAGTTAATGTTTGTAGGGTTGGTCATTTCAATATAGATATTTTTTACTATCCTACTATGATAAGGTTAATTTTGAATTAATTTTCAAATAATCTTTTTCTTATGAAAGACAAAGAGAAGTATTTATTAAAGGATTGAAATGGCTGCTACTGTTCACAACAAGGCGATACATTATTTAACAATTTATCATATTATAAATTATAGGAAAAAACGAATTACTAATATTGTACTTATAAATTACAGCTAACATCAAATTTGCTCCTTCCTTTTTCAGTTGTCAAAATTATTTCTGAAAAAAGTAAAGGGAAATTTTTGACAAAAAACTGACTGTTTCTGACAACCCTGACGTAAATACACGAATCATGATTAGGCTTCACCTTTGTTTACATAGTTGAAACTTACTTTTAAGAGACACTTTCGTTTTGTTCAGTCAGTTGTTTCCAAGATCCCGAAGACATGTCTACAGCCATGGATGTCCTCAAGTTTAAAGTTAACGGAAAGGAGCACACAGGTTCTTAATTTAATCTTAGTAATAATAAATTTAGTTAGTTATCAAATTTCTCCAAGGGCAATGACTTATTTGCCTTTCAAAGCTCGGGTTTTAGTTTGAATCTGTGACGTTGCTTAACCTGCCTTTAGAGTTTTGATTTATTAGTAGATTTATTAGAACCTTCGATATTTTATGGCTTTTTTACTGGATTTTCTTCAACTGTAACAAAAGATTTTGAGGAAATGGCGATCTGAACACCAATTTGTGTGAACAAGAAGAGAGTGGATAATTGCAAGAGAATGATTAAGGAGAGGTTTCGGAACCGTTTTTTTACTATTTAAACATTCCCATCTCTTCTTCTCAGTCTTAAATCTTCAGCCGACCTAAATATGCTCACTAAAATTGATAATTTTAATTCTAGTTGGCAGCAATGTGAGCTCCGATGTGATGTTGGTGGACTACCTCCGGAACTACCTCAACCTGCGCGGTACCAAGTACATGTGTCGTGAAGGTGGATGTGGAGCTTGCATAGTGACAGCATCCAAGACTGCTGGAGGACCTTTCGTGTCTGTTAACTCTGTAAGTACAGAGTCCTTATTACATTGAAGAATTTCTGCGAATTTTCTTTAAGCAGTTTTCTTGACTTCTTCGAAATGGTCAGTGATACATGTAGGTTTAGCGCCAATGGGAGTTGTATTAGTTGCCTTATTTGGACACACGTAATCTATACTTAAGTATATAATAAAGCTGAAGAGTTTGTTTGTTTGTTTGAACGCGCCAATCTCAGGAACTACTGGTTCAAATTGATTTTTTTGTCTTGAGTAGACCATTCATCGAGAAAGGTTTAAGGCTATATACCATCACGCTGCGACTAATAGGAGCGAAGAAAAAAATATTAATTATATATTCTAACCACGCGGACGAAGTTGCGGGCAACAGCTAGTATAAGATATAAATAATAATTACTTCCTTAATTTTCAAGTGCTATTAGTGAAATTTATATTGACTTAATAAGTGTTAACTTTTTAAATAACAGCTGTATCAACAATGTAAAATTTGGTGTAAAAAGGATGGCTGGCAAAAAATATGATGAAGAATTTATGATATTTTCTTGAAACTTATTGTCTGTTAATGGTTTAGTTCAATTTTTTAAACATTTTTCGATACAAACCCAGTCACAGTCTATCTATATACCTGATACCCCGACTTAAACTGAATTACTTAGTAGGTCTCCAAACGATTTCACCTTTTACTTGATCTTCAATTTGATCGTTTTTTTCAGTGCTTAGTCTCCGTTGGATCTTGCCATGGTTGGGAAATCAAGACCATCGAAGGTCTCGGTAACAGAAAAGATGGCTACCATCCCCTACAGAAGAGTCTTGCAGAAAACAATGGTACTCAATGTGGATACTGCAGCTCCGGATGGATCATGGCTATGCATGGGTAGGTTATATGGAAAAAAACGTTTGATTAACATAACATGGGATAGTTGCTAACAAAATTATGGTGCAAGTTAATCAGCGTTAAAAATCTTAATATAACCACGAAAAGAAAAGCATTAAACTATTTTACTAAGTTTGACCTTTTTTCATAACAGTTTCATGGAATCGAAAAAGGAAGCAACTATGATGGAGGTCCAAAACGCATTCGGCAGCAAACCTCTGCGTTGTACTGGATACAGACCAATTCTGGAGGCCTTCAAGAAGTTCGCGAAGGATGCTCCTAAAGAAGACAGGCTCATGAGTCTCTTAAGAACTTGAGCTTGTGCAAGACCTCAAAGGGAGGCTGCTGCAAATCAGGCTGTGATGATGAAGAGGACTGGTGCATGGTTCGCGAAGATGACTTGGGTGAAACTGAGACTAAGAAAATTGTACTGAAAGATGGCAAAATCTGGTACAGACCTAGACTGCTTAAGGATGTCTACCAAATTCTTGGAGAAAACCTGGAATCATACATGCTGGTCGGTGGTAATACTGCCAAAGGTAAGTTCTGATAAGCGTCTCATATTAACGCTCCTATATTAGCATGTATTGATTGAATTATCAAGAATTTTAAGCGTCTAAGAAGCAAATTAAGTTGAAAAATGTTGATTTGATTATTATTATTATTACAGGAGCATTTTTGATTGCTGAATACCCTAACGCTTTGATTGACATCACTGCTGTCCAAGAATTGAGGACCAACGAATTGGACCAGAACCTTGTTGTTGGTGCTGGACTCACCCTGACAGAGTTCATGGATATCCTCAAGGAAGGCTCCAAAGTAGAAAACTTCAGCTATTTCGAGAAACTGTACAACCACATCGAATTGGTGGCCCACATTCCCATTAGGAACGTAAGTATTAAATAAATGATCAAGTTTTGTGTAATGTGCACTTACTTTTTCTATGATCCACTCTTAAGCGACTTACTATTATTTACGAGTTTTATGCTTGTGTTTTCAGGTCGGTACTATTGGAGGAAACTTGATGATCAAGCACACATACACTGTGTTCCAGTCTGACATTTTCCTGCTGTTAGATACCGTTGGAGCCCAATTGACAATCAGTAGTATCTTTGATACATTTACTTTCAATCGGTTATATGCTGAAGTTTCGTAATTTAGTGAAACTGGTTTCTCCAAACGTTCCTAGAAATCTATTTAGTGCAATTGTTTGTTTTAGAATAAAAAATGCAAGTTTAACAGATCATTTTCTGTGTCAATTATTATTAACCATTTTTACATTTACAGGTGACTACAAAGGTAAACAAGAAGTAGTAACCATGCAACACTTCTTGACAATTGATATGAAAGGAAAAGTGATCATCAATATCATGCTTCCTCCCTGAACAACACCTACAAACTTTACACTTACAAGGTAATACAATCCCTTCATAGAATTTGGGCTTGTACCCAAACTGAACAGCATAATATTGTAGCTTATCAAGCAAATTGTTGGCATTTTAATTTTTTGGTTTTAATTTGCAGCTCATGCCTAGAGCTCAAAGTGCTCACGCGATCGTGAACTGTGGATTCCTCTACAAACTGAACTGCAAAAATATAGTTTGAAGACGCCAGGATTACGTACGGAGCTCTTTCCACGAAGTTCACCAGGGCTCCAGCTACCGAGAAATATCTAGTTGGAAAGCCTTTGTTCACTAACGATACCCCTGCAAGGAGCTCTCAGGGTTTTAGATGGTGAGATGATCGTTGAGGAGCATCGCCCTGAACCTTCCCCGAAGTCAGGAGGTACATCGCAAAGGCCCTCTTCTTCAAGGTGAGCATGTCTATCTCTAGCCATAAATTTTAAATTTTTCAACAAATATGGCGATTTGTCATACCTATTTGTAAAAAGCAACATAGTTTTACATTTCTGTAATCAGTATAAAAACAATACATTAATCATTAAAGTAATATTTGACTGTAAAGAGGTAAGTCATATATTTTTTTCAGGGATTGTTATTCACTTTTGCCCATCTGAACAAGTGCAAGAACGCCTTAAGTCTGGTATTACTAAACTGACGGGAAACTAGACCCGTGTCGACCGGCAAGCAAACGTACGTCACAGACCCATCGCTGTACCCAATGAACCAGCCAATGCCAAGATTAGAAGCTCAAGTGAGTATTTACCAAAACCTAAAAATATTGATACTTATTGAGACGGAGGAGAATGGTGTGAACAAAGTTCGGCCTATGCCCAATAGTGGGTTATTCAAGGCTGCTGCTGATCGATAACGATGGTGATGAACTTATAGATCGTTTGTCACAAGTTTAAAGATCTGGTCATTCTGGTAAAATCTTTATAAAGACGAAATGTGAAATGAATCCTTACCTAAATAAATTTCTTATAATATATTTTATTTCAGATTCAATGTGCTGGAGAGGCTCAATATACTGATGATATCGCAACCATGGCCAATGAAGTGTTTGGTGCTTTTGTACTCAGTACAGTAGCCTTAGGTACTATCATCAAGATGGATGCCACCGATGCATTGGTAAGTTAAGTTATACCATTTATTTATTTACAACATCATTATGATCTCGATTAAGAATAAAACTGATAATGGTTAAAGATACGAATAATAAAACAAAAAAATTAAGGATCAAACTAAAAGGTGACAGGACTACATTATATAAATCACATTATCACAGACGTATGTTAGATAATAAAATACATTATATATTTTTTTCTAGAAACTCGCAGGAGTAGTAGCTTTCTACACCGCCAAGGATATTCCTGGCCTTAACTCTTTCACCCCCAATGATGGTGCATTCACCACTCAAAACGAGGAAGTTCTTAGCGAAGGCACAATTAAATATTACGGTCAGCCGATCGGTATTATTGTCGCCGAAGATCAACACGTAGCGAACAGGGCTGCCGCTCTTGTCAAAGTTAAATACAGCAATCTGGGCAAACCTATCACAGACATCATTAAAGCAAGGACGGATTCCACCAGGAACACTCTGTTTACTTCCATTGATGCCACGGCAACTGGATCAGATATTCACAAGACTCTAACTGGAACAAACTACATGCATGGACAGTACCATTGCTCAATGGAGACTATGGTATGCGTTTGCCAAGCCAACAGAGGAAGGTCTTGAAGTACATTTGGCATCTCAATGGCTGGATGGACCTCATGTGATGATTTCCAGGGCTTTGAACATTGAAAAGAATAAGTAAGTAATCAAATAATCAATAAAAGTCTCCTGACAAAAAGAAAAACAGATTTTGACGAAAATTCTTTTTTTTTAGGATTGACTTGCACATCCGCCGTGTTGGAGGCAGTTACGGTTTGAAAATTACCCGTAGCATCCAAGCTGCCGTTGCTTGCAGTCTTGTCGTACAAAAGCTAAACCGTCCTTGCCGTTTCATCCAGCCACTGGTTACCAACATGACAGGCTTTTGGCAAGAGAATGCCAAACGTTGTTGATTATGAGGTAAATTTCAGACTTAATGCTACCATGCAATTTAGGTAGAATACCAGTTCCTAAAATATTGTCATCTTACTACTATTTTTATTATTCTACGCTGATATAAAATTGAATAAAGAGAAAATTGAGTACGTAACATATCCCCTACTGCATGGTTTTTGATAAATTAAACTTCTTAATCACTGTTTTTAGGCCGCAGTAAACAGTTCTGGAGTACTGCAATACGTGAATACTACAATCTATACTGACAATGGTCACATGATCAACGAGCCTTGCATTGTTTACGGTACTGACACGTACCACAACTGCTATGATGCGTCTAAATATAATTACAAGGCCTACAACACCGTCACTGATACACCTAAAAATACTTTCTGTAGATCACCTGGTAAGTCATTTAAAATTAAACATAGCTTGATTTTTATCTTCACGTAATTAAATTTACGCATATCCTAAAACGTTTGTTTTTTTTTGTCAGGTACATTGGAAGCCATCGCATCTGCTGAACTTATAATGGAGCGCATTTCTTACGAATTATCGTTAGATCCGGTAGCAGTTCGTGTAGCCAATTTGGAAGTGGCTAGTAAGGAAGAAATGAACGGAATTTTGGAAAATCTCAAGACTAGCGCTGAATACGTTAGCCGAAGAGCCGCGGTTGATTCTTTCAACGCTCAAAACAGATGGAAGAAGCGAGGTTTGAGGTGGGCTTTCTGTAGATGGCCGCCAGCAGGTGGTGCCAACCTCGACATCAACCTGTCGGTCTACCACGCTGATGGCTCCATCATTATCAACCCACGGTGGTGTTGAAATGGGTCAAGGAATTAATACAAAGGTAGCCCAAGTAGCTGCTTATCTCCTGAAAGTACCTTTAGAAAAAATCCAAATCAAAGGAAACAATACTATTATTAACCCTAACAACGCTGTAACCGGTGGAAGTATTACAACTGATGCAGTTATTATTGGTCTGAAGAGATGTGTTGAGCAATTGCAGGCGAGATTAGACCCTATTAGAGCTACACTAAACAACCCGACATGGGAACAAGTGATAACCGCAGCGTATACTGCTCAAGTCGATCTTCAGGCTCACGGCTATGTCAGCAATCTTGATGCCCAATTATATGAAATCTACGGTATGGCTCTGTGTGAAGCTGAAGTTGATGTATTGACTGGAGAATTCCAAATACGCAGAGTCGATATTCTGCAAGACGTAGGTTTGAGTATCAGTCCTGAACTTGATATCGGACAAGTAAGTTTCAAGATTAATTATATTTTTGAGTTACATTTCCTTTAACACATGTAAGTTTTACCAACAACATAATTCTAAATGTTTAGATTGAAGGAGCCTTTGTCATGGGTCTTGGGTACTGGACTTCCGAGAATCTAGCCTACGACGAGGAAACTGGAGCAATAATTACTGACAGAATCTGGCAATACTTCCTACCTGAAGCATGTGACACACCCCAAGACTTCAGAGTCACTTTCAAGCAGGGATCCAAGGGCAATGACATCATCCTTGGATCTAAAGGTACGAACACATTTTTATTAAAAACATACATAGGTGTTCTGATTGATTACCAAAGAATTGTTAAAACCTAAAAGAAAATAATTTGAAAGTGCAGTTATCATATTTTACATAGAAGTACAATAGTTTGATTTTTACATGCTGTTTTTAAATTTAACAGGAGTGGGAGAGCCTGCGACATGTTTGTCGGTGGTGATTCCGTTTGCAATCAGAGAAGCTATCGCCCACGCCAGACAAGAGTCCGGTATCCCCACCACTGAGTGGTTCGATATTGGTAAGTTTATTATAAATCAGATTCATATTCAAACAATATTATTTATTAGATGCATGTAAATCATCATTTGAATTTAACGAAACTTATCTTGCGCCTTCAGACAAGTGACATTTGTCTTATCAATTACGCTAATATCAAATGTGATAATGACAATGTCTAAAACACGTAACTTGTCGAAGAAGGTTGTACGCAAACATTCAAATAATTCGAACGGCTATGTTTGTACAGCTGGCAATATCAGTGAAAGTGACGATAATAAGAACCATTTTTTTTTAATATCATCTTGTTTGGTCGGCAGTTTTTAACATTTAATCTTGTATTCTTTTACAGCTGGTCCTTGCTCCATCGAGAACATTTGCTTGGCCATCAAGAACAACACTGAAGATTTCAGATTCAATTAAGTGCTGAGATTCAATGGCTATACTTTACCTCATCACACGTTTTTGTGACTTTAAATGACAACTGGCTGGCTTTCCAATGGTACTGTGTTTTACTATGATAACTTGCTTCGCGATCTTTTCTTGTTTCACCAAAATCATTTGACACTTGTTTTCGTCTTATAGGTTTTTGTTACATTGGTGTTTTTGAATCGATCGATGGATTTATCGCTATATTGATATTATAACGATCTTGTTTTTCGATATCAATATTAAGGTATTATTCAAGATTTTCTTTTTCTAAAATCATTGATTTCATTCACATCAATATTAGGGGCATCACTTAGTTTTTTTTAATAAAAACCGATTTGATTCCCAAAAGTATTTGTATCGCGTCGTAATTATTGCCTATTTTTACTTGTAGATAGATTGACCAAAAAGAGAAAAAAGATCTTTTTATTTTGTTTATTGTTATTTAATTTAATTGTGAAAGTGCCTTTAATTTATGGATATCAAGGGTTTGATTTGCATATTTTTTTATTTTATCTATAAGTGGTGTTTTCTTACTTTTGTTTTTGATGTTACCTTGTTTTTGATTATTTTAACTTTTTGTCAATAATACTATTTCAAAAATAGACAAAAAAATCATTATTTTCTTGTTCACTTTATTATGTTGGTTGTTAATAAATAATTGGCATCTTTTAAAAAGGCTTTTCCTTTTATCAATCATATTTTCTAAACCCGATGCACCCAGAAGTATTTCCTCAATTAATTAATACGAAATATCTGCTACATAATACTCGATCACTAAAATAAATCCGAAAGCAAACTATCCTGTCATCACAGTTCAATTCAAATAACTGCAAACCAACAACCACCTCAAACATTTCTAACACAGAATTATAAAAGGTCCCCTTTACTACCAACACTCCAGTATTTACTGAACTTAATAAGAATACACGATACATTACCGGCCACATACCGAATACTCATTGAATGAGGCCCTCAGGGGACGTGTGCTAAGCGCTGCGAGCATCTGTCGAGAGGCCGCAGGAATGCTCGCCAGATGAGCTTAGACCTCAGTAGAAAGGATTTCGTGAGCTCTATCAGTAATACCTTTAGATATGGACTTATATTTCTTATTTTATTGGATCTGTGTACGATTGTGGTGTGTTTGGTTAAGCGCTTCTAAATTTGATTTGGATTGCAGTCAGTGTTGTAAATATTTCCTGTTTTTTACGATGATTGTCTAGTGAAAATAATTTATTTAGAACTGATTCACAGTTACTGCAGGTATTTCATTAATGCTCGGGTACTTTTACTCAAAGCGTGACGGAATACCTACAATTATCTAAAGTCTAATAATATTGGTTACATAATATGTATACTTTCAAAAATGCTTAAGACTATCATGCAAAAAGGTTACTTTTACTTCTCACCTACCTGATGACAGACCCCACCTTCAAATTATTTGAAATTCATTGTCTCGTGCATGCCAATTATAAATTCTTCATCAAAAATGTTACTATCTAATGAACATGCTGTTTTTATTTTCTAAACGTCCATTACCTATTTAAATAGTGACTCGTTATTGAACATCCTATGATAATCCTAGTTCCGTTCCTCCCACGTTCGCAACATCCGAACGTATTTCCATCACATTACCAGTGGACCATGCAATTTGCACGTCGAAGCCTTTGGGAGCTATGCGGCTTCAGCTTTCAGATCTGATCCTAAGGAAATAGATATGCGAACATTTCCTTTCCATTTTCCCTACTCTATTTTGAATATTAATGGTAATTTTTAAGACTTGTTTCTAAATTTCGAGTTTCTGCTCGAAGTATTTTTATACTGTATGCTGTATGTACATTTTTAA